>NC_056725.1:124171882-124229382 GCF_019279795.1 Protopterus annectens | reverse complement strand
AAAAGAGAAATACAATGTGTTTGTTGTCATTCTCACTGGATGTCATAGCTCAGCGGTGGTAGAATGAAATTACATTCTGACACTGCTCCTAGCTGAGGTGCCCTCGTCGATATGCAGAAACATATGCTACAGTGCAGTAAAACTCGAGGTCTTCCTAGCCAGCAGCATATCTTAAGGAAAAAGCAGTACACATGCATATGCAAAGAAATTAGGTTATAGCAACAGAGACTTTTTAAGAAGTTGTCGAAGAACAACAGTGTAAAATCACGTTTTCCTCAACATGATGCTTGGCCTCTCTCAGAAAGTACATGTATACTGTGCAATGCTACAATGTAAGTTGTTTTTTTTTCTGTTACAGAACATGCTGCTGGAGATTGAACAGAAAGTAGGTACCCTTTCTGAACTCTCTGTCCATAGTGAAAGTTTGTTAATAGAAGGAAAATCCCATACTAAAGAGGAGGCTGAACAGCTGGCAGAGAAACTTTGCACATTAAAAGGAAGCCTTTTGGAGCTGCAGAGCATTTTGCAAGATAAGCAGCTCAGTATTCAAGTAAGTATCTTTACTTCTGATCTGTTGAAAAGTTAATTAACATTTATTACTAATCTTTCTTCGAGTTACATCTGTTGGAAATCCACAACAGGTTGAATGAAGATGAGTGTAGTCCCATGAAAATCATCAGAAAAGCACCTTGCACGTGCATAAACCATTAGTAAACAATCAGATATTCTGTTGGTGTTCTTCTTGTTATATTTTGTATTTTTTTCCCTTGATGATAAACGTATAGCTCAATTGTGGTATAGTCCGTTTAGGCAACATATGTAAGTCATTGTACCTGTCAGTAATGGTGTTTATATAACATCAGAACTTGAGTACCCACAGTCCAAACTTTGACAAACTACAACATCACACAGCACACATTGGTCTAAGTGGCATTTAGTCTCCAAAAAAACTACCATATAATTCTTTGATATGGTACAGTTTGCTGTTCTGTACACCGAGTTTTAATAGGAATATGTCAGTCTTATAACTTTTTTGCAAGATGTTGAATAGAGGCATAATCGTATGTAAAAATGTAGCAGAACACAATGAATGTTACAAATTTACAAATAGTATTGCAGTTAGAAATATTCGTATTCATATGAACTTTCATCACCAAGTTATGTTACTCTTCATGGAGCATATTATATCTCACCCGCCAGGATTTATGAACTGTATCTTCTAATATTGATTGTTCAAGCCTCCATTGTACGGACTGCACTGTTTGTCTTGTATGTCTGGTTTCCTGAATTATAGAATCTCATTTAATGTTTAGATTACCCTATATTTTGTATATCTTCTGTTATTATTCAAACTGTTTACTGTTTTCGACTCTTTGGCCTAGCCTGAAAAGGTCAATTTAGATAAGTATTCTACCACAGAAAGTAAACGTAAGGAAAATATAAATATATAAGCCATAACACATATTTCACATTGGTAAAATCAGTCCTTTGACTGAAACAAGCTGATTAAAAGTCAGTTTGATCAGAAATTCTAAACTGTTTTTTTTTTTTTGGGGGGGGGGGGGCTCCATAGCTGCTTTGTGGTGATGTGTCTCATCTTCAGGACTGCTGCACTTATAGTTAAGGAGATATATTTCTTTGTCTACTTGGCATTATGAATCATCTGAGGAATATTTTATACCATTCATCCCTCAAGTTCCTTTACACAAAAGGTCTTGGTAGCAAGAGAAAATTATTCAAGATTAAACCCATACAGAACATCCACCAGTACTCTCCCGAGCGCTAAATCTGATGCTGTATCAATATGAATCAGGTTATCTGCCAGGCTTTGAAACCGCATTTGTACATGTTGCTCCAAACACTGTCAGAACATTTCACTTCATGACATAAAATCCAGGTTATTACTCTTGCCTTCCTACTTACTGAACTATCCATCATCCAACTTTTTGAGTGAAATCTCATCATCTCTAAAGTTATTCACAGGGCGCATAAAAAATTGTTACTATTTAAGTACTGACTAAAGTAGTAGAGTAGTGGGGTCTCTAAAAAGTGATAAGGTGTCTCATAATTTGGGAAGAGATGAATGTGGAATGTTTTTCTACATCAGGCAGTTCAGTAAATCCTGTTCCAGTTTCAGACCTGTTCTAGTTATTTATTTTTTTTACTAAGAATATATGTGGAGAAGCAACCCTGTCTCAGAGATCATGCTCCTTATAGATTCAAATGTAATTATTAGGCTAACTACCCTTGTGGACCATTTTATCCTATCCAATTTACCCTCAAAGGTGAAATTAAACCCTGTACCTTGTAGTTGTGAAGTAACATCCTAACCATTATGCCAACCCACTTTCCTTTGTGCAAGAATGATTGATAAAATTGGATGAATTACACATCATCTTATATCTAGAGAAAACAGCTGTGCAGGCACAGAAACCTAATTTGCTGATAGTATGCCTCATATTACTTTTAGATGGTATTTCAATGTAAGAGAAACAGACCACTTGGGATTGGAAAATGGATTTATTGAAAACTTAATAGTTTCAAGTTCTGGTTACTAATAAATCTAAATGCATAATGGTCAGTTACAGAGTATAAACAGTCATGCCAATTTATTGAATAGGTTTTTGTGTTTTACTAATGAAGAGACTTAATATTTTGGACATATTAATTATAGTTCCATACACTGGTCTTTATACTGCTCTTCAAATAGGACACATTTTTTTCTTTTCATAAATTCTAGCAACTTAAGAAAATAACTCTTGCTCCAATTAGGAGTTATGATATTGTTTCTGACACTTGACATATATTCTAAGTACATATATCAGCCTTAAAAAAATGTACTCTTTATTATTTTTTGGACCACAAGACAGTTTTTTTTGTCTTCTAGAGTCCAATCCTTTAGGATATAATTAATTAATTAATTTCCCAATACCCACTTTATTTTACTCAGGGTGATGGGAGAGTCAGAACTGTTCTTGCTTGCAGAAGCCTTAAGACAGTGAACCAGTCCTAGATAAGGCACTTGTCCGCACACCTACAGTCCATCATGTCCTACGTACAGACCTCTGGGAAAGGACATCACCACTGCACACATCTGCATGTCATTGTGAAGAAAGAAAAAGCAAAAATCCACATTGGTCCAGGGAGATCATACCAGCTGTACACAGAAGGCACCCCTGCTGAGAACAAAACTGGAACCATACAGTAATGCCAACTGCTGCAGTACTGTGCAAACATTCTTTCAGTTTAGGCTATAGAATTCCAGTGCCATGAGTCAATGCCATGAAACTATCCAAAGGAGAAACAGTATAACTCATTGAATCTTATATTTCTGTGAAGGTTAAGTGCATACAAACATATATCAATAAGAGACATTTGTATGGGAATACTTCTCTAATAGACACAAAAGGCATATTGCACTTGCAGATGTTTCCCAATTTTTAGAAACAAAAACATTTTTACAATTGTGGAAACAATTTGCTTAATGATTTCAAAGGGCCAGATGGTCTTTTGTGACTTTTATCTAACTAAAATCTCTGAAAACATTAAAGTCTTTTTCAGCTACACTAAAATGACTAGAAGTAGGAATTTAACTTGTACTTTGTTACTGGAAAACTAAATTCTTTTTACTGGAAAAAAATTGACCAAGTTTTTTGTGAGTTTAGAGTTTAGTATTTTATAATAACCTTATTTCTACTACTTTAGGTATGCCTGCAGTAATTAGAGCTGATGCACCACAACTGAAATGAATGGGTGTTAAGAGAATGGCAACAGCATAACCAGGTAGTATACCAGGGGTATCAATCCCTGCACGAGCAGAATCTTTGCCAACTCACCTAGCTTTACTCTCACAAAACTGGTGCAAAAGGAGTTCTACAACTTGGGTTTGGAAAGCATCAGTTGTTGTTCCTGTCTTAAAAGGTAGAGCTTCCTTCCGTCTAAGGAACTAACTGCTCAGCTTAACCAGTAGCCTTCTGGTCTACTGAAAGTTTCTGTCCTCTCTGAGCTCCCTGATACTCTTACTTATGTGGTGCACCATATAGAAAGCTTGCTGTACAACGGGAGCAACATGGTGATCAAAAGTCAGGTTGCTATCAACCTGGGTGCCCAAATCCCTCATGATTGATTGTATGCTTAGGATGTTGTTATTAATGTGATAATATGTGGGGACATCACTCTCCCCAAAGGGGATGATGATGCATTTTTTGGCATTCAGCTTGAGGCCATGTTTCTAGCACCAATCATTTGTTTGGGTGAGACCTTCTTGGAGGACATCCACATCACTTGGGGAATTGATGACTATGCACAGCTTGTAGTTATCTGCAAACTTGGTCAGCCATAGCCCACTGAGTTTGGCCTGCACCTCAGAGAAGTATATCCCAAATAACAGAAGCCCCAAGACCGATCCCTGGGGTACGCTGGTCATTATAGGTCTGCTGCTTGAGGTGGCTTCCCCTATTTTTATTAGGTGGGTTCTATCAGTGAACCAGTTTGCTACCCATCTGATAACATATGTATTGATACCTAGTTGAAAGAGTTTGTCTACTATACCCGAGTGGGGAATAGTGTTAAAGGCCTTGGCCAGGTCAAGATAGGCAATGTGCACTGTCTTCCCTTTGTCCATGGCTTTGGTGACTATCTCAAAGTAGTCAAGCAGATTTAACAGACATGATCTCCCCTTCACAAAGCCAAACTGTGTGGGGTCGAGGTTTAGAAGTTGCCAGTGTCCCTGTTAATAAAGTCCATGATAATCCATTCCATGGCCTTGCAGATCAGGCTAGTTAGGCTGATGGGTCTATAATTTCCTGGATCGGTGGATGCTCCACCTTTGTGCAAAGGGATGACAGTGGCTGTCTTCCACTCAGCTGGAACAAAGATGGTACTCCGGCTTTGGTTGAATAGGGTACCTAATGGTGCTGTAAGTTAATGCCTGAGTTCATGTAGGATGCAGCCTGAGATGTTACTGGGTCCCGTGGAGGCTGCATTTTTTGCCTTTGAGAGGGCAGTGATTACCTGTTCCTTAGAGATAATGGGATGGGGCAGGTACTTGGAATGTCCTGATTTACTAATGGGGGGATAGAGGGGGTGAAGTTTTCACAGAATCTGTCAGCCAGTAGGTTGACTATATCTACAGCACTTGTGTATGTGATATCCTTGACCACCAGTTCTGAACAGACCTGGGTACTTCCTTTGAGATTGCGGACATATGTGAAGAAGGCCTTATAATTGTGTGTAGTAGATGTGGCCAATTTGGACTCAGAGTTGGCTTAGAGGATTTCATTAGTGCCCTTATTTGCTTGTTCAGGCTAAGGAGAGATTGCTTCCAATTGGGTGCCTGCTCCTTCTTGGTCCTGGACAGCAATTTTTTTCCTTTTGTTATATAGTTTATTGCAGATGTCCACCAGACAGGTTTACTCTTACTTGCGGAGGATGAGTTTGTCCTGTCAGGTATTCCTGATTCTATAAATCTATATAAGTGCTCATGTAGTACTTTGGTGTATGCTTGGAAATTGGTGCCAATTCTAACAGAGGGGGAGGGGGCTGTGAAACTGTTTATACCATCCCTCAAAAGGTTGTAATCAGCTGTGGAGAAGTTTTTTTGTTTGACCCTAGTTAGAGGGGGGGGGGGTCAGAGGAGGTGCTAACTTCGAAAGTGACCAATTTATGGACGGATCTTACCAGGGAGGATGATACTGTAGGGGTGCTGCGGTGGTTACTCATGTTGGTTAATACCAAGTTCAGGATATTATCACTGATTGTGGGGGTATCGACTAGCTGCTCCAAGGCATTTACATTAATAAAATCCAAGAATCTTTGGACATTTGCATTCTGGCATGAGTAGTTTCTCCAGTCTATGGTTGGGTAGTTAAAGTTGCCCAGGATCAGGGTAAAGGGTTGAATCTTGATAGATTCAAAGAGGTCCAGATAGGTGGAGTGGGCATCCCGAGTCAAATTTGGGGGCCTGTAGCTAGCTATGATTTGAATAGGGGTCTTGTCAATGGTTAACTGCACCTGGAGTGTCTCCTGTGTACCATACTGTTTGACCAGCCTGGAGGTGTGTGTATCTTTAATATACATTGAAACTCCACCTCCTTTGGCTTTGCTGCCCACAGTTTGGGGTCTGAATGTATGATAGGATGAGTAACCAGGTAAGGCTAGGGTGCTCTCCGCAGCTTTGAACCAGGTTTCTGTGACTGCACAAATGTCAGCATCTTCCAGGGTTAAGAATGCTTGCAATTAGTGCAGTTTTATGTTTACATTCCTAGCATGTTGCAGCATGACCTTTAATTTGCAGTTTGTTGAAATTTTTATGTTAGTTTTATCGACTTAAGGACTTTTCCTAAAAAGGCACTATGGAGGGGCAAGGGCCTTTGCTAAAAGCCTGAAGCCCAAGTGAGACAGATGCAGACCACCTCTAGCAAAGTATCATGGTCTGTCGAGCATATCTTCCCAGGATGTCAGGTACTGGATCCCCTTAGAATGACACCAGAAACTAAGCCAATTGTTAAAGTTAATCATTTTCTGTTTGTATTGAGGCATCATTCTGGGTGAAGGTAGAATGCTACTTAAGGGAAATACCTGCCTGGGACACATATTCAGTGAGCTCAATCACGTCTCTCTTCATATAGTCCAGGGAGGTATGTCTCAAGTCATTCACCCCAGTATGGACAATGACAGAGTCATAACACCACCTGTTGTTGACAGACTTGAGTGCGTGTGTGATATGGTGGATTCTGGTATCCCTAGGGCAACTAACTGTGACTTTCTCCGTATACAGCCTGGTGAAAGGCACATCTGTGTGTCTCACAATGGAGTCTCTTATGACTAATATGTTGGGTTTATGGTTAGGCCTTTGTGTTTGTGAGACACAGGTGTGTGGACTATGCGTGGTATGTGGTGTGGAGGGTTGTGGCGTTCTCGTGTGTTTTTGCCTCTGAAGTCTCCTTTGCTTGGGTATGCTTTTTTTGAGAACCTCCACACATGTGGGTGTGTCTTCTGTAGTTGAGGGTGGAGTTTGAGATGTAGTGATTGTGCTGATAACCTTCTCACTGTCAGATATACTGGATTGTGAGGGAGAGAGCATAGACTCTAGGTTCTTAATATAATTGCATCTCTCACAAATTGTGTTCTTAGGTGGAAGTAGCAGATGGTTGTGCATGTACATAAGGCAGTTGCTACACTGTCTCAGGATATATCAACCAGGCTGGCAGGAGAAACCATAGAAAATTGTCCATGCATATTTGTCAGAATCTGAGGGAGAGATGCCAGGGAAAGGTAAGGGGTAGATTTAAAGCCCAAGTGCTTAAACCAAAACTAAGAGGCTTAGAATAACACTTACAATTTAAATAGGCTAAAACAAGCAGTAATAAATGCAGCAGAAAAGATGCATTTGAACACTTTAGAGAATAAGTTGCTGAAAAAGCAAGATGAAGTTGTGAAGATTGGGAGAAGATAAATGAAGGCTGCCAGCCTAGCCAGATAGAATTTTGGAGATAATTCTGTCATCTGTAAATATTAATGTAAACCACAGGCTTTTTGTCTTAAATGGTAAAAATAGTGTTACATGTGGAACTGGAAAATAATGTAACAACAGTGCACTCTACTGACCAAGTAAAACGTGTTGTAACCCTCTGATGTAAACACGGCTCCGGCCAGTCTAGATGAAGGAATTCTTGCTATTGTTTTAAGGCCAGAGTTAATGGCCAGAATTTGCATGCATAACTGTCCTTTATTGCTCTGGTTTCTGTCCAGAGGTGAAGAATGTAAATGTAGTTTCTGTTAGCCTGGGAACCCAGGGAAGTGTGAAGAATGATGTAATGTAAACCAGGAATGTGATTTTAAAAACAGAGAATCAGAGAGCATTAAGCATTTTTGTCTTGACCATCCAACTCAGCACTGCCTTTGCTCTATATGTAGGTTTATCTTAGACTTGTGTTTTCTCTTAGAAATAGCTATAAACTAGAAAGATTAGACTGTGTTTTTCTGTGGTCAGAACTGTACTACTGAATTATTTTAAGTATTTCTCTGTGAGCTCTGAACTCTTGTCTAGCACTGTGTAGTAAAAAGTATTGTCTTGTGTTTTGACTATTTTTATTAAATATTTTTAAACCCTGTCAACTGTGGTCGTTTTTGTAGAGATAATTTAAACTCTTTAGAGTACTTGCATGCCTTTGGTAAAATAGTACAAAGCCACTCTAATAGCTTTAGCCCTGGGCTATACTACCAATTGGATAATAATATTGCACAGTAATAATTGGACACCCTTTTAAGGGCCTTTGAGTTGCTGATAAATATTAGTGGGTAGTGGCAGCTGTTACTACTGTATAGTCTGGGAAAAGGAGGCACAGCTGGATAACCTGTGTCAGCCTTCCCCAGGAGTGTCTGTGAGGTTGTATAAACTCTTCTCAAAGTGTGTGTGTGTGTGTGTGTGTGTGTGTGTGTGTGTGTGTGTGTGTGTGTGTGTGTGTGTGTGTGTGTGTGTGTGTGTGTGTGTGTCAGCTACTTGGGCAGGGACACAAAGCACTGGTTGGACAGAGAGGGTGCTGGAGATTTTAGCGTGCCCACTAGGGTGAGATCTGGACCCTGTAGCTGTGCCAGTGGGGAGTCTTATTGGGGACCTGGAGAGCAAGGGAGCAACCAGCCCCAGACTGACTGTGATCTCTGTGTGCTCTTAAGAGAAATTGCACTTTACTGTGTGTATTTGTTATCCTTTCCTCCTATATGAGACGCCCCTCACTGGTGTTAGTAGTGAGGATTGAGGCTTCTTGATTGTTGGGCCAGGGCACAGGCATCACATATTAATTGTTTGGCAGTGGTGGGATATCCACACCATATATTAATTGGTTGGCAAACACTAATTGGCTTGTAGTGATGTGGGTAGACTGAATTCCTGTAGCTTGTGTACAGTGAGCTCTGAAGGTGTTTTGTACTCTAAAACAGCCACGCAGTGAATACTCAGAGTTTAGATCACAATTGTTTTATTTCTTTTGTTAACTTAGTTAGTCAGGGTGAGCAGGCAGCATGTCAGCAGAGGAGTATGGAAAGCTGACAAGGAGCCAGCTGGCAGAGATGTGCCAGGCTAGGGGACTGGTGCATGGAAACCTGACTAAGGCAGACCTGATTGCAGCCTTGGTTACAGCTGCAGCAGAAAACAGCAGCCAGGATGACAATCAGACTGGCAGTGGAGATATAATACCCTCAGAGAATGGACAGCTTAACCTTTTTGCAGAGGTCTTTAAAATGCATATGGAACTAAAGAGACTTGAGTTGGAGGCCAGGTGTGTGGAAATAGAAGCAACTGAGAGACTGAGGACAATGAGAAACTGCGATGTTTGCAGGCTGAGGAGAATGAGAAACTGATACATCTGTCAGCTGAGGAAAAGGAGAGACAGAGACAGCATGAGAAGGAGATGCTGACTCTTCGTCAGAGTCATGGAGATAATGGGGAAGGGAGTAACTAGACCTCAGAAGCACAACAGGTCAGTAAATTTCTTCCGCAGTTTAAAGAGAGGGATAATTTTGATAGTTTCTATCATATGTTTGAGAGGGTATGCAAACAGTATGGTGTTGACCAAAGGCTCTGGGTATGGTTCGTGACCCCCTTACTCTATGGTAAAGCTGTAACTGTTTTGTCAAAAATGTCTGACATTGCATGTTTTGATTATACTGCTGTTAAAAATCATTTGTTAGAATTGTTCAAGCTAACACCTGAAACGTATAGGAAAAAGTTTTTTGAGCATAGATGCAAGGCAGATGAAAGTGTGTGTGAATATGTTGCTGAACTGGGCATTTATTTCCATAAGTGGGTGAGTGGATGTCAGGTCACCACTTTTGAAGGGCTGGCAGACCTTTTGGTGAGGGAACAAACCCTTAGCACTTTGCCTGAGGACATAAGGATCTGGTTAGCTGATAGACAATGTGCTACTTCAGATGGTTTTGGGAAGAAGGGCGACCTATACCTGACAAGCAGGGCAGCCCTGTACAGGAAAGGGACCCCCAGTACTGCTCATGGGTCTAAAGGAACCCAGGGTGTGCAGCACAGACTGCCCCAACAGAATCTGCCAGTGGCAGGGGAAGCCACTAGTCCAGATACACATCCAGGAACTAGGTTTAAATGTTTTGAATGCAACCAGTGGGGCCATGTGGCATACAGGTGTCCAGAGAGGCAAGGTGGGAAACAAAAGGTGAGGGAGCCAGTAATTGGGAAAGACAAAATGCCAATAGTAGGTTGTCTTGAGACAACAGGAGTACTGACCTACCATCCTGCAGATGTCCTGATAGAGAAAGATTTGGATGAGGCAGTACCATGTGCTTATGCAGTTACACGAAGTCAGGCTAGGAGACAAGCATGTGGGTCTGGTAGCCTGGGGGAGACCCAGACAGACTGCATACTTGCAGCCAGGACTGGTGAGGTGATTACTTCAGGAAGGGAGCTACCCTGTAGCAGTGAGACTGAATGTGAGCCACAGCTGCTGTGGGTACTGATGGTCCCTTGGACAGAGTGACTGCAAAGGTAGAGGTGAGTAGGAGTACCCAGGCTAACAGTGAGGCACCACTGTCAGAGGACATATACATCTATACAGACAGTGGACCCCTGAGGGAGGGCTTGAAAGCTGATAGAGTACAGCAGATGGTAGTGCCTAGAGCCTACCGTCTGGCGCTTCTAGCCATAGCCCATGATATTCCCTTTGCTGGTCATATGGGCATAAAACATACAAAGAGACATATTATGTAGAACTTCTGTTGGCCTGGAATTTCCAGAGATGTAACAGGGTACTGCAGGACCTGTGAGCAATGCCAAAAGGTAGGCAAGGCAGGAGACAAGGTAAGAGCTCCTTTGATGCCTTTGCCTGTGATTGAAGAACAATTTCAGAGGGTAGCTATGGATATGGTGGGTCTTCTGAGTACCCCAAGTTCCACAGGGAAGAAAAGTATATCCTAGTCGTAGTGGATTATGCTACACGGTACCCTGAGGCAGTGGCTTTTTCCTCCATTGAGGCAGAGAAGGTGGCAAATGCTTTGTTAGAGATTTTCAGCAGGGTAGGTTTCCCAAAAGTAATTCTGACTGACAGAGGTGCCAATTTCATGTCAGACCTGCTGGCTTGTCTGTGGAAGTCTTGTGGGGTGAAGCACATGAAGACCACCCCCTACCATCCCCAGACTAATGGTCTTGTTGAGAGGTTAAACTCTACAATCAAGTCCATGCTACAGGCATTGCAGATCAGTTTACAAGGGAGTGGGACAAATATTTGCCCCATCTGTTGTTTGCTTACAGAGAGGTGCCCCAGGAATCCACAGGGTTATCACCCTTTGAGTTGCTGTATGGACATAAGGTGAGGGGACCTCTGTATTTAATTCAAGATGAGTGGGAAGGTGAGTGTGAGTCTCACAAGGAGTCTGCTGTGGCATATATCCTAAACCTCAGGACAAGGCTCAGGGAAATCATGGGATTAGCCCAGGAGAACCTGGCAGAAGTCCAACAACAAAAAAAGGTGTAGTCTGACAGGAATGCTCAAGCTAGAGAGTATGCTGTGGGGCAACAGGTAATGGTTATCATTCCTATCAGACACAACAAGCTGCAAGCAGCTTGGGAGGGACCCTACAAGGTGGTAAGAAAGGTAAGTGATGTTAATTACATGGTGGAACTGCTAGGCAGAAGGCAGGGGCACAAATTGTACCATGTTAACATTATGAAACCTTACCATGATAGGGAAGCCCTTCTGCTGAGCATTTGCAGTGGATTGCAGGAAGAGTCTGAGGGAGATCTGGGGACTGATCTTCTCAGTGATGCTCAGGCTGACACCTCAGTGGAAGGGGTAGCAGTGTCCCAGCAGCTATCTCCTACCCAGGTTCGAAAAATACGAGCAGTGTTGCAGGAATTTGGGGACATGTTCACTGGGAAACCAAGGTGCACCCACCTGGGACAGCACCAGGTGGACACAGGACCCCAAAGTCCTATTAGGCAGGCCCCTTATAAAGTGCCTGAGAGAGTCACACAGACTCTGAGGGAAGAGGTACAGGAGATGTTAGAACTAGATGTGATTCAAGAGTCCAGCAGTCCCTTGGCCTGCCCAGTGGTGTTTTGTCGACTACAGGAAATTAAATAGTCACACAGAGTTGGATGCTTACCCCATGCCTAGGACAGATGAGGCCCTAGAGCAGCTGGGTGGGGCTACGTATCTTACAACCATTGATCTTACCAGGGGTTACTGGCAGGTGCCCTTGACTCCCGGTGCTAGAGAGAAGTCAGCCTTTGTGACTTCTTTTGGCTTGTATGAGTTCACAAAGATGCCTTCTGGGATGAAGAATGCTCCAGCAATTTTTCAGAGGCTGGTAGATCATATCCTAGCAGGAGCAGGAGAGTTTCCCTTGCTTACCTAGATGATATTGCCATCTACAGCTATTCCAGGCCAGAGCACCTTCAGCATGTCAAGGAGGTGCTGGGCAGACTACAGAGGGTAGGGTTGACCATTAAGCCGAGCAAATGTCAGGTGGGTAAGGCAGAGGTCTGCTACCTAGGACATAGAGTGGGGAGTGGTAAGATAATGTCAGAACCTGCCAAAGTGAAAGCCATTCAGGCATGGCCTGCACCTGTTACTAAAAAGCAGGTGAGGGCATTTTTAGGGACATCAGGGTACTACATAAAGTTTGTCCCCAGTTATAGTACCATAGCTACTCCCCTCACAGACCTGACAAGGAAGAACAGAGTCAGCCAGCAAAAGGCCAAGTTGCTAAGATGGAGCCTAGGGTTGTAAGCATATGATATGTCAGTGCAGCACTGCAGTGGGATTAGCAATGCCAATGCAGATGGGCTCTCAAGACAGGGAATGGGGTAAGGTATACCCAGATAGACCTAACCCTCTCAAGCAGTGTTTCTCAAGGGTCACTTGAAAAAAATAGCTTGAGTTCTGTGGGGGGGGGGGCGTTGGGGGGAGAGATATGTGAAGATTGGGTGAAGATAGATGAAGGCTGCCAGCCTAGCCAGATAGAATTTTGGAGATAATTCTGTCATCTGTAAATATTAATGTAAACCACAGGCTTGTTGTCTTAAATGGTAAAAATAGTGTTACATGTGGAACTGGAAAATAATGTAACAACAGTGCACTCTTCTGACCAAATAAAACATGTTGTGACCCTTTGATGTAAACATGGCTCCAGTCAGTCTAGATGAGGGAATTCTTGCTATTGTTTTAAGGCCAGAGTTAATGGCCAGAATTTGCATGCATAAATGTCCTTTATTGCTCTGGTTTCTGCCCAGAGGTGAAGAATGTAAATGTAGTTTCTGTTAGCATGGGAACCCAGGGAAGTGGGAAGAATGATGTAATGTGAACCAGGAATGTGATTTTAAAAACAGAGAGAATCAGAGAGCATTAAGCATTTTTGTCTTGACCATGCAACTCAGCACTGCATTTGCTCTCTATATGTAAGTTTATCTTAGACTTGTGTTTTCTCTTAGAAATAGCTAGAAACTAGAAAGATTAGACTGTGTTTTTCTGTGACATCAGAACTGTACTACCGAATTCTTTTAAGTATTTCTCTGTGATCTCTGAACTCTTGACTTGCACTGTATAGCAAAAAGTGTTGTCTTGTGTTTTGACTATTTGTTATTAAATATTTTAAAACCCTTTCAACTGTGGCTGTTATTGTAGAGATAATTTAAACTCTTTAGAGTACTTGCATGCCTTTGGTAAAATTGTACAAAGCCACTCTAATAGCTTTAGCCATGGGCTATACTACCAATTGGATAATAATATTGCACAGTAATAATAGGACACCCTTTTAGGGGATTTGGTAGCTGATAAATATTAGTGGGGGGTGGAAGATGTTACTACTGTATAGTCTGAGAAAAGGGGCACAGCTGTATAACCTGTGCCAGCCTTCCCCAAGAGTGTCTGTGTGGTTGTATAAACTCTTCTCATAGTGTGTGTGTGTGTGTGTGTGTGTGTGTGTGTGTGTGTGTGTGTGTGTATGTATTTGTGTGTGTGTGTGCGTGTGCGTGTGCGTGTGTGTGTGTGTGTGTGTGTGTGTGTGTGTGTGTGTGTGTGTCAGCTACTTGGGCAGGGACACGTAGCACTGGGTGGACAGAGAGGGTGCTGGAGGTTTTAGCTTGCCCACTAGGCTGAGATCTGGACCCTATAGCTGTGCCAGTGGGGAGTCTTATTGGGGACCTGGAGAGAAAGGGAGCAACCAGCCCCAGACTGACTGTGATCTCTGTGTGCTCTTAAGGGAAATTGCACTTTACTGTGTATATTTGTTATCCTTTCCTCCTATATGGGCTGCCCCCCACTGGTGTTAGTGGTGAGGATTGAGGCTCCTCGATCGCTGGGCCAGGGCACGGGTGTCACAGAAGTTATAGAGTAGGAGGAAGAAACACAAATACTGTAAAAGCAGCTGAAAAAAATGTTTTTTTCTTTACTCTTCTTGTACATGCTACTGTAGTAGAAGAGATAGATGTAATCTCCCCATATCTTCCCTCATGTAAGTATATAAATGCACACACACACACACACACACACACACACACACACACACACACACACACACACACACACACACACACACACACACACACACACACACACACACTGTTTTGTGGAACTGCTGACTAATAATTTAACTTTCTTCATTTTTACAGATTTTAATCTCCCAGCAGTAATGCTGCCTTACCTTCTAAGATTAATGAAATTAGCTCTGTGTTTAGAGCATGCAGGGTATAGTGTGAATACCACCTTGGGCCTCCTCTGAAAATCTGCTATGACCTAGAGGTATAACCCTACCTGCAGTGAATATTATTGTGCACTCTTTTTTATTATTTACTCATTCAGTATATGAAATTCAGTATATGAAACTGATGATCAGTTAGATTTTAATTTATTTTCTGGTCTTTGAGCTTCAGATGTACGGGACGAGGTTCAGTAGACTAGCCTATTTACCCAGTGAGCAAATAGTAATAACTAACTAACTAAATAAATAAAATAATAAAACTGTTAAAAGTAAAATGAATATCAGTAGGTGAATAGTACACAATAAACAAGCTATTTTAAGAGAACATTTGCATCTTTTCTTGCTACAGTGCACACAGATATATATCTTGTGTGCATTAGAGCTAGATGAACTCTTTGAGGGTTCACTAGTCAAGTATCTTACAATTAACTGTAAAAAAGTAATTCTTAGTTCTGCAGAGTATGTATGTTTGTATGCCTCTAGCTTGGAAGAAAAGCCCATGTTTCAGAATATTAGAAACCATAAAATCATAAAATAAACTATACATTATGCAACACACATAAGTCTTTTCATATATGGACTACAAAGCAAGCTATAATAAAACTAACTTCATTGACTTGTCACACGTGATGTGTGATTATACTGTGTTTTATTGTAAGGGAGTTACTGACAGGTGCACTTCTTGAAATGTAATGCAGCTTGTATAATAGGACTAAACTGTCTATAGTCTTAATTTGTTCTCTTTTTTCATGCATTCTACAAATGTTTTTTCTGTTTTAATCTTTTTATTAAATTTTAACAATAAAAATACATGGAATGCAAAGCTGTTAGAACAAAACAACTATTTAACTATTTACAAAAGTCTACAACAATATTCCTTTGAAATAATCAAACCATTAATACTTTTCAAGTAAATCACTTAATTTCTGCCAAGCTATATTTGAGATATAATATTAGGAGTTCTCGTTTTTATATTTGACATTTCATTTTACATACACTTTTAGCCATATGTACAAATTCTATGAATAGTGGGATAGTTTTACTTTTCCAGTTGTGTATAATAACTTTTCTAACTATAGTTAAAATAGACCAAAGAAGAGGAGCCTGCAATGTTGGAATAAAGTCTGAAACTGTAGCATTAAACACACTGAAAGAATCAGTGATAATGCATCAGTCAGACCAAAAAACTTGAGAAAAAAATTTTAAATTCTATCCAAAAAGGAGATATTATTCTACACACTAATATAGTATGAATCGATCCAACATTTAAAGTTTCACATCTTCAGCAATTAATATTTTCTGATTTACATATTAATGCAACTTTATGAGGTGTTAAGAAAGCTCTGTGCAAATATTTCCAAGTAAATATTTTGCAGTAAAGGAAAGCGGTTGATTTTCCAGCCGATTTTGAAATTAATTTTTTATTAGCATCAGAAAAACTTTATTATTAAAACTTGTAGAATAATTACAAAACTTTAAAATCTGAAAAAGTGAAATCCATACTAATGATTTTATATATTCTAGATAAATATGCTGTATTACTAATTGAATTGTTATTAATAGTAAATAAAAATTCTAGAATTTTTGGGGAAGATTTCATAAGTGCATTAAATGATACATTTATTTTATCGCAAACAAATTCCTTACAAATTTGTAAACTCAACAAATTACTTTTTCCTAAACTATATCTGGCTAAATGTTAATCTGCCAAATGTATTTTATTTCATAGGTTCATAGGTAGGTACTAGGCTATCGGCCCAAGGGCCTAAGTAAGCCTAGCCAACAAGGTTCCCTAGCTTACGCCACCCAAGAAAGTTAATTTCCTGTGCCTCTGTCGAGCAGAGCCACAGAAGTGATCCCCGGGGTGTATTTCCTATTTCCCATCCACTCATCAAGATTTTTCTTGAAGAGTGCTAATGAGGAACTTTGCTTGACATAGATGGGTAGCTTGTTCCAGAGTATAGGAAGTCTCTGGGACAAGAATCTATCCCTCCAGCATGTCCTGTTTATTGTGGTGACAAGGTTTTGGCCCCTAGAATGTGTAGCTTGGAGGGATTGGGATTTCGTAAGGTGTAGCATGTCCAACAGCTCTTGGTTTAACATAGCTTTATATGTTAGGCAGAGATTTCCTCGGAGTAGGCGATATGCTAGAGTAAAGCTGGAGGTTTTTTGAGACGGTCAGTGTAGGGCATCTGTTTGAGGCCAGTAATCCTCTTTGTGAGGTACTTCTGTGGCCTTTCCAGTTGCTGCAGATGTCTTGTGAGGTACATTCCAAAAGGGGTGTTGTACTCTGTAATGGGTCTAATGAGTGCTGAGTAGAGGGGAACAATGACCTCTTTTTTCCTGGATGAGAACCCTTTTGTGATGAGGTGTGCCACATAGAAGGATTTCCTGACTAGTGTGGCAATGTGATTATCAAAGGAGAGATTACTGTCCACCTGGGTCCCAAGGTCTCTTATCACACATTCGGTGTTAAGTAGACTGCTGTTTATGTGGTAGTTCATGGGTACAGAGTCTTTACCAAAGGGGATGACAATGCACTTTTTGGCATTGAGCTTGAGGCCATGGCTCTGACACCAGGTATCTGTCTCAGCGAGGCCCTTCTGTAGGATGTCCTCATCATTTCCATTTAAGAACTGATACCAAAAGATTAAACTATTATTTTTTAAGATGTAACATTTTCAAAAAAAAATAAATGTTTCTAAACAATCCTTTAGAATTCATGTATCCCTTAAATGTAAGAATGATATAATTGACAAAAGGGACAACAATATAGTTACAACTAGCTTTCATACAAAATTATTTTAGGATTCAATATGATTTATTTAACAGCAATTGTGTATGTGAAGCTATCAAAAATGTATTACTAGTAAGTACATTTTTTTTATGAAATTTCCATTTTGATACATAAGAAGTGTTTAGCCATAATGGTAGATGTAGTGTATAGTTCAGTATTTGGGAACTTTATATCTTCTTCATCCCAATTTTTTATGCATGCCATTCAAAAGGAACAAGCTGTGATGACTGTGCCCTGGCCCAGCAATCAAGGAGCCTCAGTCCTTACCACTAACACCAAGGAGGGCATGTCATATAAGAGGAAAGGATAACAAATACACACAGTAAAGTACAATTTCCCTTAAGTGCACACAGAGATCACAGTCAGTCTGGGGCTGGTTGCTCCCTTGCTCTCCAGGTCCCCAATAAAACTCCCCACTGGCACAGCTATAGGGTCCAGATCTCAGCCTAGCTGACAAGTTAACCTCCAGTACCCTCTCTGTCCCACCAGTGCTTCATGTCCCTGGCCAGGTAGCTGAAACACCACACACACTTTGAGATAAGTATTTATACAACTTCACAGACATTCCTGGGAAAGGCTGACACAGATTCTCCAGCTTTGCCCCTTTACCAAGACTATACAGTAGTAATTTCTGCCACCACCAGCTAATACTTAGCAGCTACCCAAAGGCCCTTAAAAAGGTGTCCAATTATTACTGGGCAGTACTATTATCCGGTTGGTAATGTGACTATTCAGTCTAAGGCTTATTAGAGTGGCTTATTACAATAAACTCTATAAATATACAATGTACTCTAGAGCTTACTTATATGTACACAAACCAGCCACAGGTAAATGGTTTAAAATATTTAATAATAAATAATTAAAACACAAGACAATTCTACTACACCACAGTGATATCTAAGAGTTCAGAGATCACACAGAAACTTAAAGCAATACAGTAGGAAAGTTCTGATATAACAGAAAAAACACTTGTCTAACTTTCTTCTAAGTTCCTAGCTATTACTACAAAAAATATCTCTAAGACACTACTTCCATAAGACAACAGGCAGAGTGCTGATAAGTGGGATATCAAGATCAAAATGTTCACAGTCTAACTCTCCAATAGTTTTTAAACTCACTAACAAACATCATTGCTAGGCCCTCCCAGATTACATCATTTTGACACTTAGGTTTTCCCAGTATTCACATTACATCATTTTGACACTTAGTTTGGAGTTCCCAGGCCAACAAGGCTACATTATTTAGCAATCTAACACCTGCTCAGGAAACTACAACAATAAAAGACATTTCACATATACACTCTAGCAATTATTCCTTAAGTTAAGACAATAGAAAGAATGTGTTCAGCCAGCCGCTTCAGCACCACTATTTAGATCATTTTAACTTCAAAGGACATTTGAAATGCTTGGCTTAGTTTTCCTTACAGCAGATGGCAATGTTGCAACAATCTTGAAGTTCACATTTTACAGTGTTTTCTTTCATTCAAGAGCACAAGCCTGTATTTTACATTTATATATACAAATGATAGAATTATGTATCAAATTCTATTCGACACGGCTGGCAGCCTTCGGCCATCTTTCCCCAATCTTCACAAAAGCATTCAACATTTTCTTCTGACAGCCTGAGCCACATATAAAATCCTGTAAATTTGCTGCTCTTATTCCTATGGTATTAAAGTATAGACCCTATTATGGTTACTTTATCAGTGCATGTTTCATATACCTATATTATCACAAGTTTTTCTTCCTGGACTTTCAGTGAAAATGGCTCAAACCCACTTGGACTATCATGGCTACCACAGTTAATAAATAAAAAAATATAACTGCTTAGATGAAAACATATGTAGGGTATTCTGAACAAGTAGTAAATCTATATGATAAGATACTGATGCCACCAAATGTGTTTTAATTCTACCAGGGAATCCAGGCAGTTAGATTGGATATTAGCATAACATAAAATTGTAAGGTATTTTGTGAACCTTGAGCCATTTCTGCATATGAAATAATACTGAGTAAATACCCCTTCCCAAATTCCTCAGCACCTTTCTGTTTCCCATATGGTATCTGCATATTATATATGGTGGTTCTGTACCTAAACTGACTCTGCCAATAAAGCTGAAAGATTATGATTAAAACTGAATTAGGCTTAGGGAGGCATCCTGACTGATGTTTAGGCCCAAGATAAATCATTACTTTAACCTTTGCTGTAGCCGTATTAGTGTGATGCTTAAGATAAGGATGATGGTTTAGGTAAGGGGTGATACTTATGATTAGCACTGGGTAAGGATAAGGAGAACATTTCAATGATGTTAGAGCCCCCCATCCTAATAACCCTTGTTTTTTTAACCTTAGTCTTGCCACTTGAATGGTTGTGGCTTAAGTTAGGGTTGTATTTACTACTGAGTGATTAATTTAGTGTTAGCAAGACAATATCAGTGTGTTTTAAGGTCTACATTAACCACAACTCCTTAACCTTCAGCCTGTTCTGTAATGGAGAAATAATGATATGATTGAGTACGGAACAAGACAGTTTGAGAAAATATTTTAGAAAAATGAGAATAAACTACAGAATGGCCCCTAGCGGAATTAGTGAAAATGAAGGGGCTGTCTGTCAGATTTACAAGGCCAGATAACATGAGTCCCAACACTTCAAAAAATAAACTCTGATTTAACCATACTACCTGTGAATTTCAAAACCTGTTGTCATACTTGTCAAATGTTTTTGCAGGGAGCTGGGCCCCTGCTGCTACTTATACTAACTCCAAGAATTTTGTACTTTGGTGTTGGGGGTGGAGAATACCCCAACATACTGTACAGTCTGTGAGTTAATATATATTCTCCTGTTTGCATTTTTTTTTCAGTTTCAATGGCCACACAGTTTGCTTTCTTGAACAGCCAACAGGTACCTAAAAGGTGAACTGTGGTAGTTAGAACCATGTAGATTAATGGTTAAAAGTATCATAGCTACTCAAAATAAGAGAAAAATGGAAATAAAGCCAGAATATTCAGATTTTTATAAATAACTATCAAATTCTGCTGTGTTGTTTCTTTCATTTAGGCATTTTTTTCTCCTTTTTATTAATTAGTTAGAACTCACACTTTTCACCTTTGTAGATGTCAGTAGAAGAAAGCATTTACGATCCTGGCATTTTCTGGAAAATTGCAGTTTATACACATACCATTCAAAGTGCTGCTGTTCAAGGTGTTTTAGTCATATGGGAATTCTAGAGCCAAAGATTGTGGTTTTAGCCTCAAATTACCTGACAGTACATTTTAAAGTCATGCATTTTGATTTAGTTAATCCTAAGTATAAAGGAGCTAACTAGACAGAAGCATTCATAAAGAGAAGGTGGATGTGTTTTGGACAATCCAGTTAGCTGAACAGGTTAGCAGTAAACTGATATAGATACACAGGGATGGGAGTTACTTCAGTTCATAATAATGTATTGTTTTAATTCTAGGATTTCATGGTTGTCTGTACTTGTACTTGCACAAAATATGCTGTTAAATACACGCATGTTGTTTTAATTTTATAGCAGGGCATCATACAAGAAAAAGAAGAGAATGAATCATTTTCGCCCTCCCAGCAGGGTCAGAGTGTACAGGAGTGGGTAGCACAGGCCAGAACGACGCGCTCACAGCAGCACCACAACAGCCTTCAGAGGCAAAAGGTAGGAATAGTCAAAAAGTGTGTTTGTCTTTCATGAGCATGTGCATAAAATTAAAATAGTCTTTATTTTCAGACGATTTTTGTGTTAAAATTATGCCCTTCCCTGTGTTGTTTGTAGTTATCAACATATTCTCTGTCTCAATCACAAAGCAAAAAAAAAAAAAAAAAGAAAAATAAATTAGATCATTCATCACTGTTTAGAGCAGATCCCTTAATTTGACATCTACATATCTGGTCATCAAAGATTCTATTCTTCTCTTTCATTTTTGCGTTCTTATCTAAATGTGCAACCGCTCTGCAAATGTATTTATTTTACATTAAAACTTGGTTGTACATGATTGTCACTGCTGAAGTGTTGTATAAATATTTAATATGAAGCACTTTTCGCCACCAGATATACAGTAACTCCATCAGATACCATCCAAGTTACAAAATTCTTTTTAAAAGCTTTGTTCAGTAGTCACATGGTAAAAGTAATCAATCAACCAACAAAAAATGTATGCATCACCACTGGAATTAAAGTGACAACACACATTTTTTTTATTTTTTTTAAAAAATAAGTAAACTCTGTGTATCAACTTACAAAGCAAGATGTTACCATTACAGTAGTAACAAACATTATGAATACATAAAAACTTATAAAATCAATTTAAACTAAAACCAAATGGTTTATTAAAAATAAAGATAATTATTAATACCCAATGAAAGCTTAAACGCATATTACTATTATAGTAGTTTCATCTGTTCAAACTTTTCAGCTTCAGGAGACAAGAAATATTGCGCGCTTCATTCAAGCCTGGGTTGCAAAAGGCGTTCAGCCTTAGTTGCCAAATAAATTCACATTCCTCTAAGAGCAGTCCCTTATCTCCACCTCTAATGTCAGTTTGTATCTGATCAATAGCTTTAAACTTAAATCTATGCCCTCCAGTTAAATGGGAGTGTTTAGCCAATGCATTATCAAGTTTATTTCTGTCTAGGGCATATATGTGTTTGTAGCCTCTGCAGAGGGGCTACAAAGTGCTCAAATGCCTGTGCATACACACACACACATGCACACACACACACACACACACACACACACACACACACACACACACACACACACACACACATATATATATATATATACAAACATACACACACATGCCCACACATACACATGCAGACACACACACACACACACACACACACACATATATATATATATATATATATATATATATATACACACACACACACACACACACACACACACACATATATATATATATATATATATATATATACACACACACACACACACACACACACACACACACACACACACATATATATATATATATATACACACACACACACACACACACACACACACACACACACACACACACACACACAGACACACACACACACACACACACACACACACACACACACACACACACACACACACACACACACACACAGAAATTCAGTATGGGCAGGAAAATGCCTTCTTTCAGAATCTACTCTTCTTACTCAAATACCATTTGTTCCAGTCATATGAACTCACCTCCAATAGAGCAAGTCACAGTCTACTTATGATCGAATGTAAATTAAGAAGCAATTTATTTTTGCAACCTTCCTGCACACCTTGAAGTAAAGGCTACTCCCATCTCTAAATATACTGATTCTGAGATCTTGCAGAATGGGAGAAAATATATTTAATAATACAGTCTGCACTCAAGTACATATGCCAGCCTTCAGCTCCAAGTAAATGGGCCATGAGCAGATGAAAGCTAAATATGTAAAAGATTACCTATTTTCATCACTCATATGATTCCCTGACTACCAGATGTTTCCTGGGGTTTTGTTGCATGAGCAGGAATTCAACTGCATTAAGGGAAGTTAGCCAGCCTTGACTGAACCTGAAGTGCCCAGCTGCTAAACGGAAATAATTTAAAGTGACAAAGGTATATGCCCTGCCCTCATGGAAAGAAATGTACCAACTTTATGGAGATTGAATATTAACATTTTCTATACATGTAAGACTGAACTGCAGACTTCATGTTTTTTGACAGACACCATTATCCACTTTTTCAGTGTTCATTTTGTTGTAGTAATGGGCAAATTCCACACCCTCCTCTAGAAATAATAATAAAAAAAATATTGAAACATAAAATGGCAAGCAACTTTGAATTCCTGCATTCTGAATCTCTTGGCAGACCTACCAGTATTCTTTTTTTACAGCCTTCTTTTATACTTTTTCATCTGTCCCCCACTCTGTCTTCATAATTTCCCCTGGCCTTTTATGCTCCTCTGACCCCATATCCCTCAATGGCTCCTTTGTAGGTGCCTCCAAATGTAACCCTTCACAAAGTGGATCTCCTAACTGCTTGAGAAGGTAACCAAGTGTTAACTCAGTTTTATCATCAGGAGACAAAGTATGCTGGGGAGAGTTGCTAGTATAGCTCCAGCAGCTACTGTATGTATGAAGGTCCATCTTGGCCCCTAGCTGCTATAGCAGGTAGTGCAGTGATGTTAGTACATATTAGCCATCCCCTATTTAGCCTGAGATGACATGCGAGGCTCCTCGTCTCCCTTAGAGTTACACAAGCATTGGTTTCCTTAAACCCTTGACTGCTATAGGAAAGCTGGTGCATGGCCACTTCATTCTATCCCACTGGTGGGCATTCCTACCAACAGTTTGAGTCTTTTTCTGAATTCTGGTCACCAGTGGTACAGATAGATACCATAGCTCTGTGTCATAAGGCTGCCTCATTCCTTTTTTTCATCTTTGTTGCTGCAGTTTTACTCCTGTAATAGGTGTTTTTTCAACTCTATCTATAAGTGTTTGTACTTTTTTACTACATCTGAGTACATTTGTTTAATGCTGGAATGTTCCAGTTTGCATAACAAATGTCCAGGAGGCTTACAAGTGTCAGTAAGTAGCCTCATATATCTGCTTAAGCCTCCTTATGTATCCTTCCCATCTTCCTTACTGTCTTTGTATCCTCGTAAACATTCTTAATCTATGAATGTCCTTTTAAGTATCTGTGAGTAATTCTCCTAAGCTTTTTAATTCTCTGAGGATCATCCTAAGCATTCTTACTCTGTGAGCATCCATTTCAGTCCCTGACTCTCTGACTATCCTAATAAGCCTCCTTCTTCCTCTGTAAGGATCTTCTTAAGTCTCTGTATTATGTAAGCATCCTCCTAAACCTCCTTACTGTCTGAGTATTTTCTTAGGCCTCCTTACTCTGTGATCATCCTCCTAAGCTTCCTTACTGTCTGAGTATCTTCTTAGGCCTCCTTAATCTGTTAACATCCTTCTAAGCCTTCTTACTCTTTGAGTATCTTCTTAGGCCTCGTTACTCTGTGAGCATCTAAGCCTACTTCTCTTTCAACATCCTTCTAAGTTTCCTTAGTCTATTGTATGCTTTTTCTTCAGAGTTGTACCCATTGAGAAGTTGGGAAATCAGTCTTCAGCATTAGTTTTTTAGCCTTCTTTGCTAATATCTCAGCATTACTTTGATCCATTTCAATTTTTGCGGGGCTTGTGCATCTGTCACTGTGTTTGAGGGTACTTCCAAAACTGTGGCAATTTTCTCCTCTCTGCATAGTATAGCTTTTTGTAAATTTTGCAGCTTTCAGACTCTGTATCTTTGTTTCGATGCTGTTTAGAATATTACAGATACAGGCAATTGTGAAGGATTCAAAAAGTGTAGGCAGTTTGTATTAGAATAGATTAAGAAAGGTGATCATCTGGGTGCTTTGGAAATTACACTGAAAGTAAAAGAAGCACAGATGTAAATAAAATGTAAATATCACTGTTATTCCAGCTACTGATGGCTAGTAACATTAAAAGCTTGTTAAAAATAGAAGTGCATAACTTGTTTTGCCTCTTTAAATTGTATGCATTTTTATATTGTATTGGTTGGTTAAATTCTGTGACAACTCAAATTAGAAGCCTTTAAAAGGAAAGCTTGATATTACTGGTTTATTTTCTGAAGATGTCTTGATAATTATAATAAAACAAAAAAGTGCTAATTTGGTGTGCACTTTTTATTATATTTGTATTTTGCTTTATTCCTGTTCTAATGGTCTCATTTAGTATTATATTTTAATGAAGAAGTTGTTTTGAAAAAATGTAATGGCTGTAACATGTACCATACCTAATAATGAAATATATTGTTAAGCTGTTCAGGGAAACTACCACGGTTTACATTCAGTGCTTTCCAAAGTTTGTTTTTTCCATAATAAGTACAGATGCACAGATGCTTTTCTTATTCTGTTTCTACTCAGGAGTTAAAACAACAGTTGGCAGAGCAGAAAAAGCTGCTACAATCAGTAAAATCTCGAGGAGAACAACTGCTAACTCAAAAGAACGTTACAGACAACGTGGGTCTTGTGTAAGTGTATTTTTGATAAATTAGTCTTTCAGCTCTTGTTTCTTGGTAGAAGACAAAGCAGGTACTCCTACAGTTAAAGAAATGTTTGGTTTTGAGTAACTTTTGACTTGTGCAATGCATGGTGTATATTCAGGTTTCTGTTACTGTAACGTTCTGGTTTTGAACACTGATCTGTCCATGCTAACTACTAACAAAAACATTATCATTTTAGCTGAACATCATCAAACTGAAATGTTTCCTAACTTTCCCACTAGGACAAATTTTAGGCAATGTTTCATTCCTTAACTCATGATATTCTCTATATTCTGAGATAAAAATTGTTTTATTTGTTTTTCTTAAACAACTATTTCACAATGGAACCCTAACTGTGATAGGACTCTGGGGGGTAGATACATACCTCTCAAACTCTTAGAGCAAGAAATCTGGACAAAGCCATAAATAATGGGCAGACAAAGACCCCAAAATAGGGACAATTTTTTAATATCGTTCTTAACAAACTTAGAAAGTTTAACAGGTTTTGCATTAGCGTGAATTGTCTGAAGTGTATGAAATCTGAAACTTAAATGTTTGTCATTATTTTCTGACTTCAGTCCTCAATGATTTGCTAATGATTTGCCTGAAAACCAGAATTCTGTAAGAAACAGACCAAAAATATGAGGGAAAAGTCTAGACAGTCTGTGAAAATTTGGATAGTTGAGAGGTATGATTGGAGAACAGCCATGTATACTTGTACACATGTGGTTTATACCTATGTATATGTGTGCATGTTATGGTGGAATGTACTCTTGACCGCTTACTATGTACACTGGTGTTTCTAAAAATAGTAATCGTGTGTGTGTGTGTGTGTGTGTGTGTGTGTGTGTGTGTGCACACACACACACACACAAAAACTTTAATATGTTATATATTTTTTAAGAATTAATTTGTCAGCTTTCAGATGCCTCTCATGCCTTCTATGCGGAATGTTTCTGCCTTGATATACTTTGAAAAATGGAAGTGGCTATTGGCCCTGTCTTGGTGAACATAGGCAAATAACATTAATAAATAATAAACTAATACTGTTTTCATTTCTTCAGGATGCAGTATTACGTTAGTTCTCATATTGGGTGTGGATTTGTTTCTAGTCCTGCAGTTCACATATTTGCAACAGTAACTAGTGATTGGCAGTGCTGTGCCTGTATGTAAATAAGTGCAAACAAATGGTTTTTATTTGTAAAATCTCAGCTGTGCGATGAAATGCCCATAGCAGGTCTGCACATCTTAACTGTTATATAATGAGTAAAGAACAATGTGGTTAGGTGGAGAATTAACCATATGTTCATAAAGTTACATATTGCTTTTGGTTATTTTCACTAGGTGGCTGTGGGCACAGGCCTTCATGGATCTCTCAAGATCTTCTATGAGAATCTGCAATGATCCAAGCTGAGCACTACTGTTGTGCAGCTAAATCAAACTGTTTTAAGCTTTTATCTATTCCCAATAAAGGGTGCCTGTATATGGATATCCTGACTGGATTTTTGTAATGTTGAGGGGGTAGGAAAGCAGGATAGGAAATAGGGAAAAGTGAAGACAAGGGACACATAAAAGGTAACATATTAAGAGGTTGTACAGGAGGGGCTGGGAGATATGTTTTGTAGGGGATAGACCCCCTTTTACCAATTTTTGTTTGTAACAGTTAAGTTGGAGAAGGAGAAAGGGTAGACGGTGTAGGATAGAGGGTTCAGTGTTGATTTAAGGAATAGATGCAATATAAAAGTCTGACATGACACACAGAAACAGCATGATGGATTGATGTTGGGAGTTACAACATGTACAGAAGGCAGAAAGATGAAGAAAGGGAAGGGGAGTAGATCAGGGAGTCAGCTATCCATTCTGGTCTAGAGGACCTCACTGACCCCCCCCCGAGGAACCTGGCAGGGGACCCTTATGGTGTGAGACAGGAGATCTCTGGTGGGTTGATGGTCAGAGCCAACTGAGACAGCGTCTTTTGCTCACCAGTGGAGAGATTGCAGTAGGTGCTGGTGCCTCTCCACAGCCCTTTGAACTGATGCCCTATCCATGTCTGCGAGGTACTGTACCTCTTGGTAGTTGTGGCTTACCAAACTGCCATGCACCAGGTGGCCACCAGGGGTAGAGCCACCATCCCCACCCTGTGAGGATATCTTGAATGTGTAGGCAGAGGTGGTGAATGCTCCCTCACCTGGGAGGCATGCAGCTGAGCTACCATGGCGTGTTCTGGGCTTGCAGAAACAAGTAACAAAATGGAGAGGAAAAAGGGTTTGCACATACTGTGTGAGAGAGAGAGAGAGTGAAAATGGAGACACAAACTGAACTCATAATTGTTCTGAATAAATTGTGTTTTCTTTAACAATAGGGAATGACTCATTTAGTCATTAAACTGGAAATTCTGACTAAGTAGTGTTACACTTCTTATTTATGAATGCAATTCTTGGTGTTGCTTTTTATTGCAGTTTATTGCTTGTTGTGAATTAAGGACTGCATTGTTTTGTTTATTATATATATACAGCTATGTGCAATGAAATAATGCAGCAGTAAATACTGATAAGGACCTCGATAGCCTACGCTTTCACTACAGAACTACTGATTATTGATATACTACAGTTCCTTCTACTTCAGTAATACTTTGACATGTCTGGTTTATGAACTAACTATGGACTGATGATCTCACTATGATAATTTATGGAAATAACTCTTGGTAATCAATTAACAAATAATATCATTTTAATTTAAAGTGGCATATATTTTTTAATTACTGAATAAATAATATCCTTCATACTTATGAGTGTACTGCACCAGTCCAATGATTCTCTGCTGATCATGTTTGCATAATGGTTAAGGTCTTTGTCTCCTAGGCACAAAGAACAGAGTTTGATTCCTGCCATGAGCCAATGCTTATGTGGAGTTTGCATGTTCTCCCTGTGTCTCTTTGGGGTTTCTCCCATGCCTCAAAAATGCGCTGAGTGTTTCTAGTTTCTACATCAAATTCACTCAAGAATGGAGTTGTGGAAAGCAGCACACTCTAGATGGTGCCTATTTGGGAAGAGTTGTACACAACAACTTCTTTGGGTCTCAACTGTGGTGCACAGTGTCCTTTAGACAAAAGATCATGGATCGCAGACAGTGAGCCATGTTACAGCAGGCCACACAAAGGGACCCATGCTAATGGCGGGAGGGATTTATGTGCCCCTATTTGCCAGTGTGTGTGCTCTCCATAAAGTCCAGTGGTCCTGCGTCAGTAGGCTACTGGTCGGGTGGTACCCAGTTGCTCAGCTTCATTTATCTGGTTTACCTCTGTTGACCGAAAGCTAGATATAAAACCAATCAACCTGCGAAACATAAACTGAGAATGCTACATTCTATATAGGTTTCCTGAAGGGACAGAGCTTGGAAGTGGCTAACATTACGATAAGAAGGAAGGTAGGCATCCTATGTATCCAAGAGGCAAGATGGAAGGACAGCACAGAAAACTACTTGGCTTGGGATCCAGAGTCTACTGCTCAGGAGGAGGACAGGCTAGAAATGGTGTGGGAATTGTGAAGAGGGAGAGGCTTTAGAAAACAGTGAGAGATGTCAACAGAATTAGTGACAGACTCATGGCAATCTGATTCCAGTGTAAAGATATGGTAGTATTCTTAATCTCAGTTTATGACCCACAGCAGGGGTGTGACAGTGAGGAAAAGTGTGCATTCAGGCAGCAGTTGCAGGACCTACTAGATAAATCAGGACAACATGAGCTGGTGTTGATAATGGGGGGCTTGAATGTGCACATCAGTAAAGAGAAAACAGGATATGAGGACTGCTCTGGTCCACAGTGGTGGGTCAACAGTGTAAAAATGGCAAGACTATTCTAGACTTCTGTCTGGGAAATTGGTTGATAGTGGACAACACATAATTTAGCAAGAGAGACAGTCATAAGATCACGTACAAAAGCATCCAACATGCAGCTCTGGTAGACTTCCTCCTAGTAAGGAAAGAGCACTGAGGTAGAATCAGTGATTCCAAAGCCATTCCCAGTGAAATGGTTGTCCCACAACATAAACCACTGTTTGCCACAATCAGCTGCAGGCAGTAGCAGGCCCTAAAGTCAACAGAGACTAGGCTGAACACCTGGAAGTTTACTACAGAGAAAGCACAAGATTTCAAGGAAATTTACAGGGCCCTAGCAGGTCAGGAAGAAGAGGAAAAGGGTGGAGTTGAAGTTGAATAACAGCACCTCAAAAGATCATGTGTAAGGACTACAGAACAGATATGTGTTCAAGACATGTGTGGAAATCATGTACATAGGGAATGCTGAAGTCCAGGAAGTCATGAAAAGAAAGAAGGAGTGCAGGAAATGTGGGAGGTAGAAAAGATGGACCAGGCTAGGATGGAATGCAAAGTGCAAAGATTTGATAAAATTTATGGTAAAAATTTTATGTGTAAGGGAAGATTTTCCTGTGACAGTGTGGGTATACTATATGATTTAAGATGCTCTTGCTGAAAAGTGTATATAGTGGAAAGGTAGATAACTTTTAAACAAAGCCTGAAGGAACATATAAGGGATGTTAGGAAAGGCAAAGAGGAAAGTCCTGTAGCATTACATATTAAGGAATGTCATAATGGTAATATTCAGGGTCTACAGGTTACAATTTTAGGGCAAGTGCAACAAATGTACGATTTAGATATTGAAAAGAAACTTTGGAAAATGGAATCTGTCCTAATTTTGAAGTTTAATACTTTAATTCCAAATGGAATGAATAAGGAATGTCATTGGAAGTGTTTCCTTTAATTAATGTAAGGGTTGTGATTGGTTAACTGTCTGTAATTATACTATTTAAGAAGGGGATGTGTAAGAAGGGATATACTCTGTAAAGGCTGACAAGCCGCGGCACTAGAGGAGTTTGCTTTACAGCATTTTTTATACATTGTATGCAAACATGAAGAGACTTTACTGAGTTCAGGTTTTGCCTGTTTTACAAGATTCGTGGGACTATATTTCTACAAAACTTGTTGGACTGTAATTTTAATAAATTTCATCAAGGTAATCAATTGCATTTCTTTCTTCGTGGTGGTGAACTGTTTAGTTTTCATTTAGTGGTTTAAAGGATGGAATACTGGTTAGTTAGCAAAGAGGCTAATAGGCAATAGGAAAGAACAAGACATCAGAGGCACTCTACCAAAGAAATTCTATCAGAGTTCAAGGCAAAAAGAGAAAGAGAGAGAAAGTAATCATTAAACGCCTTTCATAAGTGATTCCAGTAACACCCTTCGTATCGATCCACAGGACATCAAAGGCAGATGGAAGGAGTACTTCCAGCAGCTTCTGAATGAAGAAAACACCACAGAAGCTGTACTGCCCCAGACACAGCCTACAATGAGAGAAGAGGAGTCGCCCACCCTAGAAGAAGTAGGAACAGCACTAAAGAGAATGAAGTCAGGGAAAGCAGCAGGCCCAGATGAGGTCGCAGCCAATATGATAAAGATGCTGGGTGAGATGGGGGGAAATGGCTCCTGAGGGTACTATTAGCATTGAGCAGAGAAACACATATTCCAGATGACTGGAGAAGAAGCATACTAGTGCCAATATGTTCAAGAGCAAAGGGGGCACTCATAATTGTGGGCAATACAGAGGCATCAAATTCCTGTCACACTGCATAAAAGTTCTGAAAAGTGTGATTGACAAAAAAAATATGCAGTGAGATAAATACTTGAGAAGAAGTTAGAGATGAGGAAAGAGTCCAACTGGGCATGCCTAGACTTAGAGAAAGCATATAACAATGTCCCAAGAAAGCTGATTTGGGCAGTCCTGCCGTGGTTTGAAATCCCACATTGATAGAATTAGTGCAGGCTATGTATTAGAATCCAATGACTCACGAACAAAGGTTTTCAGCCTCACAGAGGGGTTCCCGGTGGGAGTGGGTGTGCACCAGGGTTCAGCTCTGACTCCACTGCTGTTCATACTGTGTAGTGTGTGATGTGGTATTACAGGTAGACTCTGAGCAAAAACTTAAGCAAAGGATTGGGGAATGGAATGCAAAACTGAATGCACACAGAATGAAACTGAGTACATATAAGACAGTTGTAATGGCAGCAAATTATCAGAAGAAGATGAGAATTCCAATAGAAGAGAACATAATGGAAAAGATTAACAGCTTCAAGTATCTGAGAGGGGTGGTTGAGGAGAAGAAAAGTCAGAATGAGGCGATCAAAGCTAGAATCAGTGGGACTGAAGCCAACTGGTGCTGTGTATCAGGTGTAATATATGGCATAAGAATGCCAAAGAAGATGAAACGTAAGGTGTACAAAATAGTGGTGTGGCTGGCACTACTGTATGATATAGAAACTGGGCAGTAAAGGCAGAACATCTGAGGAAGTTAGAGGTGATGGAGATGAAGTGCCTGAGATGGATGGCTGGAGGCACTCTGTGGGAAAATGCAATGATCTATAGCAGAACTGGTGGTGGCCTTTCCACACTCCAGCCAATAATGCCAGATGAGGAGTACCTTCTGTCTATAAGGGGTGATAATTTGGATGCAAATGAGGATGCTACTGGCATCATTAGAGGGAGTGTTGACACCTGTACCTTCAGACACATGCAGCAAACACAGCTGGAGAGTGTGGAAGGTAGCATGTAGCTCATTTTACTATATTATGCTGAAATGTTTTGGGCATGACACATGCACATGTCATCCTTACATATTTTATCATCAGGTATGCCACCAGCATCAGATGCAGCAGAAAATCTACAGAGAATGCGTGGTAAGTTTTGTCATTCTGCCTACATGAAAAGTAATTCCACCTGACACAGATCATATTGTTCACATGTTTACAAGTTTCCTGCAGGATCGTGGCCAGAACCAAACTCATTCTGTGCCTTATCACAGCAGATTAATGTTGACAGTAGGATGGCTGTGGACAATGACAGCATAACTGTCATACTCATGACAAGCAGTCACAAAGTATACTGGCAGATGCTCCTGCACTACAACAGGTGGATATTTCCATGAGCAGTGACATAGGCTCATGCACTCATCAAAATGAGGACATGGCATTCTACTATTTAGGGACTCCATGCAGCTCAACACTTGCTTCTTCTGCATATCCTGAACCCCTTCATTTAGAAAAAACTTTCAGAGTTAGCAATACCTGCTATCACACCTGTGCAGAGTTGCTAGCTGAAGACATTTATTTGTTATTTGTTTACCTGGAAAGTCTGACTTGGAATGAAGCCAATTTTCAGCGGAGAACCTGGTGAGAAACATTCCAGACACATGTCTTTGAAACGTGGGAGGAAACCGGAGTATCCGGAGAAAACCCACACGAACACAGGAAGGACATGCAGACTCCGCACAGAAGGCACTCCAGCTGAGAATCAAACCGGAAAACCTCTTGCTGTGAGGCAACAATGTTACTGCTGCACCACTGCGCTATCCATATCTCAGTTAGTTCCAAAAACACACAAGGTCTTGGCTGCCCAGCACCAGATGTGCTGTGACATAGTTCAGGCCCAGGCTATTGCCATGGAGAGTCCATTAGAGATGGTTGTAGTCCTGCAGGGTATATGTAAGGAGTTTCATCAGTACATGAGAATGGCTGAGGCCAGAGACAGTGCCATGGTAATGCACTGCATCCATGCCATCCTCTTGTACAACTGTAAACGCTTAACAGGCACACATTGGGTACACAGGGGGAATCTGGTTGGGGAACTGTTCACATACATGGTGGATGAACAGGCCTCACATCAGTCTGTTCTAAAAATTCCAATTCCTTTATAAAAACAACATAATCAGAAACCAGGTGGAATTTCTAATCATCCAGTCCTTAATGTTTTTTTTTAACCTTAAAGGATGGCGACTACTGAAGTGTCAACATATTTAGTTATTAAAATAAAAAAAAAAATGGTGCAAAGAAGTGGTATGTATAGCCTTACAGAAGCAAGTATAGTAATGCATGTAGAACATATGAAGAATATTACAAACCTGGCAGAATATTGTATAATATTACTTGCAATGATTAATACGAGACGCACACACATGAAATGCTTGAAACAGTAATAACCGTGGAGAGTAAATGCTGTAGAGAACACTAAAGTCGACTGTAGATGAATTATTAAAAGAAATGTGAGACTTGGTATGGTAAGGGTGGAGGTGCTGGAAAGTAGATTCTGCAGGTGTTTAATAGGAAACCCGAAATGACTTGGCCTACATTTGCAAAAACAAAGACTTAATGCCTAATGAAGAGCTAAATTGCACAAGAACAAACATAAGGAAGCTTCCCTCATTCTGTCATTCTTCTAGCAGCTTAAAGACTAGCTCTTCACTCAAAATGAAGAGACAAAGCCCAGAGTAATGAGGTCAAAAGTCCAAAAATTAGTGAGACATTGTAGTTATTAGTATAGGAAATCATTAATAAAACTGATTTGTACTATAGTACATTCTCAAAGTTGCGGTGGTGGTGCTGCGGTAGCGTTGTCACCTCACAGTAAGACGTTGTCCTGTTCGATTCTCAGCTAAAGTGTCTTCTGTGTGGAGACATGCGTGAATGGGCGTACCTTAGTTGAAAGTTGTGCGTCAGGGCTGGCAAGCCGGTACGTAAAAATCTACTGCCAATTATTAGCGGACCGGCGTTCCGCTGTAGCGACCCCTAACCGGGAAAAGCCGAAAGATACAACAACATTCTCAAAGAATATTAATGTTCTATTACTAGTATTGTTTAGTAATTTTAACCCCTGTTTTGTTGCCAATGACAGCTGTAATGCGCAAACTTAGCAAAGTCTAATGGCAGTATCAGGGATGTCCCTGAATGACAGATATATTGAAACCTGTGGCTTAGATGGTACATACTGATGAACATGCAGGAAGGACCAGAGTACAAAGCAAGGGAGAAAATATGGCCCTTTTTTCTTTTGGTTAGTTGACATATGCCATAAAACTATGTGAAGGCAAAAAGGCTGCTCATTAGTTTTTATAGCTCTGCTCTAATTGAACAGGTAGTTTGCATCTTCTTATACCCTATATATCTTCAGCCATTCCGGCATTATTACTAATTTCTACTCTGGTTAGTGAGTCATTGTGATTGTGTAAATGCTGATAAAATGCTGTTTAATTGTTAAGAATCAACTATTCATAGTAATTAAATGTGATCTACAGGCAATAAATAGCTCCAATAAAGTTACCAAAGTGTCTACTGTATAAGGCATTAAATTACTGTCTTGTGTTTTGTTCTTTTACAGAAAAGATAAACCCAATCACTTACATCCAGATTTAAAGTTTGGACAGGGGAAGCCATCTGAAGACCAGATGAAAATGAAATGGGACAATTTACTTAAAGAGCTTAACACAAAATTTAGTTTGCTGCAAGATACCATAAAGCAAGATCAAGAACAAATGGTAAGCATACTCGTTTTACAGTCAGTACGTACTTCAGGAGGTGGGAACAGCTTAGTGTGAATCTTTGGTGTCAGAAGTGCTGACTGGACTGCTTTTCACAGAATTTCCTTCACTGTAATTGCATTTGTCATTTATTTCAAAATCTGTCATTGAAAGTGTTTCTATGTAGAGGTTTTGTAAAGGACTTGTCCCACACAGCATGCAGATTTCCAGAAGAATTGTGTAGTATATGTTTTACGAGCATCTATTTGTAGGCGATATTACTTTACAAGCTTTGCAGATTTTTAGAACTTTACATTTGTCGGTATTGTAAAACAGCATTCAGGACCCAGATTGGGAGAAAAATCAAGCTTTTTATTCATTCTCATTATTTGTGAAATATGGACCTGATTAATCATTTTGTACTATTGCTGTATCAATACTTAAGTTACATAGAACTATTTGAAATCATAGTGCATTCTTAAAAACGTTGGAGTCTTTTTGTAGAAACTTTATGTAAACTATTAATAGTTACACAACACAACATATTATACAGTGTGCATGTTAAAAATGGATGAAATGTGCAAGGCACCTACAGATTTTAAAAAATAATCTGACTTGCTATGGATTGACATCAGGAAGAATTAAACATGGAGAGCTGAGAATCTAAGATGTGTCCAGATATTTCACAACTGTTCATGGAATGTAACTTTACAAACGTACTGGATTTATTTATATGTATAAATATATATCTATATATATATATATATATATATATATATATATATATATATATATATACACACACACACACGTATGTATATATTTCTTATCTTACTAAGTGGACTGATTTGGCACAGACCAGTTTCCCCATGATCTGGATCACAGGAATTAGAAATCTGATAACAAAGGCCATAATTTAACAAAATTCTAAAGACAAAGCAAATAAAGCAAATAAAAGAGTCCTGAAGTAGTAAACCATTAAAAAAGTAAACATTATTCTGTATAGATTCTGACTGATTCGGTCATGAAACCTTTACAGTAAATAGGGAAGATGTTGCTCATATAATGATAAATGTCCTTTAGTGTCACTGGATGAGCCATCTTGTTTTAACTTTAGCACTTTCTTTCAGCTGTTTCAGTTAATTCTCCTCTGGTTGTCCACTGTGCTTTAGTGACAGTGTTGTACTACTTTTTCCATTTTGTTGATAGTGGCCTCACTAAAATCTCTAAAATTTCTTGTGAAGACCTGAGAGTGCACAGAAAGGATATGACTTGCTATGTATTAAACTGTGCAAGTTTTCCAGAACTCTGGCAACACCAGATATAAAAGGAAAAACATAAAGAGAACTGTGGAAAAGGCTCATCCAACCTGTGAAATTTTTATTGCAATCTTAGTCATGGCCAGGATTCTCAGCAAATCTATAGGAGGACAGCAGCAATCTTGAGACCATATCCGATACTGCCCTCTGAAGTCAGAGTTTGCTTATTCCTCTACCTGTCAGTACAAGGGACTGTTGGCGTGTTCACCAAAAGCATGTCTGTTTTTATGGTGTACTTGTGCCCAAAGGTTGTCAGTGCTCCCATATTTGGACAACTTATTTCTTACTATCCCTTCCATAACATATCCACTTAATTCAAAGGTCAGCTAGATACATGATGGATGCTCTGGTTCATAGGTGCAGACTGGACAGTGAGAGAATCTGTGCTAGTTTGTTCCAATTCCTATGGAAAACTTAAATCCAGTCCCTGGGGATAACTTATATGTAGCCAAGTCTTGGCTGCAGCCCTCAAAAGTGCCTGACACCCAGTTATGTGGAGTGAGACCTCCTATTAACAGAGGATAGATATTTCAGTCTACGATTTCTGTTCTACGATCGTGAGTCTTATCATGTTATCCATTCTGATAAGCTTTCATGGAAGATTGTAGATAAGATCCCTTTAGTGGAACCTTTGGGTCTAATGATCTCATGTGGATTCAGTGGAACACAAATTCCACATAACTCAGACATGCAAATGACATTTGCTGTGGTAGATGGATGCCAACAGCATATCTTTAGGCAGTCCCTTCTATCTCCCCATTCCATGGGGACAATCACCATGGCCACGATGTCCGCATACAGCTAAGTTTTGTAGATGTTGTCAAACCTCTCACTGCATATCTACACACTAGAGATGGCAGCAATCCTTCTTATCCACAAAGCTTCCAGGACTCTGCCATCAGGAGCTCTGACCACACAAATGAACAACATGGCAGTCTCCTGGTACATTAACAAGCAGATGAGAACTCAATCCTATACCCTGCACTGGGAACCTGCAGTACTATGGATATATTCCTTGCCCATCAACAGTTTTCAGTTTGCATGTCATATTCCTTGGGAGTCCAGTTCCTTTATGAACCAGCTGATCAGGTGTCTAATATTATTAATTAAGTTACCTTCAGCTCTTTTGTAGCAAAGAAAACCTTTCAAAAGTCAGGAATTCCTGCTGTGACTTGTTTACATCTCCTTCGAACACCAAGATCAGTGTTTTTTTTCCTGTTTTCTTTAATGGATGAGAGACCCATGAGTGATGTTGTAGCCCATTGATACAGACTGCACTCCTTTAAGATCATGGGATTTTAGGAAATAAAAGGCAATTGAACCACAAGAATATGTAAGTCCTGCTAATAGCCAAGCTCACAATGTGCCTTTCTTTCTCAGTAAGGGCAACATGTTAGTCTTGCAGTAAATTAATGGGTACCTATCCAATTATCCCACTTTAATTTGAAGGACGCTAGTGAATCACTTTGTAAAACTTGCAGGCGAAGTTTGCTCCAGACTAGAGGTAGGTGTTGAGTAATAAATGTTTTTCTCCAACACATTTTATTTATTTGCTGGTGTAGATTTATATACCTAATCCTGGTATTAGTGGAGTTACGTGGCTTGTGAAGAAAACAGATCAAGCTATTTATGCTTTCTCTCATTTCCTGTGATGGCATTTATCCAGAAAGCAAAACCTATAAAAGCCAGTGTCAGCCTCATAGATTCTTATTTACCATGGCAAATCTGATTCACTCATCTTTTGCATCACTAATTTTGGAGAAGTCTGTCATGCTGAGACAGCAAAGAACCTGTTTCTCTCTTCCATCTGGAAGTGTGACCCAGATATGTATTCCCTACAGCTTGCCTCTTGGCTTCTCCATTTCCAGAAGTTCTTCCCTTCCCAGAGAGGAAATACAATGTTCCTGGAGTTTATGATTGTAAACTTGCAATGTTGTTGTCTCACTGTTTGAGCATCGATGAAATGGTAAGTCGACATTATGAAGGGGATCTAGATGTCTATATATATATATATATATATATATATATATATATATATATATATGACAGGCCTCTGCCTGTACTTTCTATAACTCATACTACTACAGCTCTGTCTACTTCAGTAGCTTTTGTTAAAACTTCTGCTCTCAATGAAATTTGTGAGCACCTTTGCAAAGCAGCATAAACTATAGCTGACCTCAGAGACAGAGAGAGGGCATTAGTCCTATGAGTTATGAAAGGTGGTCCTACTTCTACAGATCTGATGTTACATTAAGTGCATAACTTGAGTTTCAGATCTAAAAGAGACTAAACTCCAGACCAAAACCTGCATAAAAATGTGAGAAAAGTCCAAAACAATACCACCACGGCTGATTTAAAATTCAAAGTTCCTTTATTCCAAAAGATAAAAAGCAGTAATTTAAAACCATATAAAGAGTTCTTCCATTATCAGTGTGATAAGCGGCTTTCGGCTTTGCCTTCTTCAGGTCATAAAAGTTAGAACCCTCTTTTCATTGATAAAATAACCTATAACCAATCAGGATCCTTGGAAGAGCCATCGCCCTCTCTCCAACCTATCATCATATTATAGGTTCATAGGTAGGTACTAGGCTATCTGCCTGAGGGCATTTATAAGCCTAGCCAGAGTGTGTCGGTTTTCGCCACCCCATTGATTAATTAACTGATCCTCTGTCAAGCAGAGCCAATGAAGTGATCCCAGGGGTGTATTTTCTGTTACCCATCCACTTGTCAAGGTTTCTCTTGAAGAGTGTTAGTGAGGGGCTCTGCCTGATGTAATTTGGAATTTCTTTCCAAAGCATGGGGAGTCTCTGTGACAGGAATATATCCCTCCAGCATTTCTATTTATTGTCGTGGTGAGGTTTAGCTCACTAGAGCGCATGGCTCAAAGTGACTTGGATTTCTTTAGGTGGAGCATGTCCATCAATTCTGAGTTGGACATGGCTTTGTAAGTCAGGCAGAGATCACCTCTGAGTAAGCAATATGCCACTGAGTACAGCCTGAGTTTTTTCAGTCGGGCTGCATAGGACATATGTTTGAGGCCAGTAATCCTCTTGGTGAGGTACTTTTCTGGTCTTTCCAGCTGTTGTAAGTATCTTGTGAGGTACATCCCAAATGGGGCATTGTACTCTATGATGGGTCTAATGAGTGACGAGTAGAGGGGCACTATAACCTCTTTATTTCTAGATGTGAACCCTTTAGTAATTAGATGGGCCACATTGAAGGCTTTCCTAACTACTTTGGCAATATGATTGTCAAAGGAGAGATTACTATCTACCTGGGTCATCCAATCATGTTTCATTCAGAAACACACACCTCATTTGTAGCCTATCCTGGATCATCTATCTTTTAAAATAGGTTTGAGCGGAACTACGGCATTTAAGCCTGATGGCCGATCTGCTCTTAAGTTAATAATCCATTTAATTTTATTTTTATCCAAACTATTGCTTATATCACTTTCCTTCTCACTTATATGAGTACATTCAGTCACTTTAAAATTGAAACAATGTTCTGGATTCTCTACTACATGGCTGGCTAGTTTAACATCTTTATTCTGTATGCCCCTAAGATGTCTCAAGATTTTATTTTTGAAGGGTTGATCAGTCTTGCCTACATAGTAGGCTGGACAGCATAAACAGGTTGCCAGATAAACAATATGTGGTGTGTTGCAGTTCGCATTACAAGCAAATGTATATTCAATTCGTGTTACTGGATGCCGAAAAGAAAAAATTGCTGGTGTCAATCACTCTGCAAGCTGTACATTTTCCACATCTTATTACCTCTTCCTTGGCATTGGTTTTACTTTTAGGATGACAATCTTTGTACTTTTTAAGTTCTTTTATTCCTAAATGTAAACTTTGGTTCTGTCCCTACAATATTACATAGTTTTTCATCTTGTGTAAGAACTGGCCAGTATTTTCTCATTATATCACATATCCTGGAGCAATCATTACTATATGTTAAAATTAATCTTAGTTGGCCACTTTTGGGGTAATGGACTGATTCATAGCTGGTAACTTCTTCTCCTGTCCTAGTTTCTTTCCAAAAGAAAGGTTTCCCTTTTCTCTTTCTTATATCATTCAGTCATTCAGTTGTAACTGTGGTTTCTTTCTGTGTATAGCCTCTTTGCATTAGGCAATTGTGAAGTCTGTTAGCTTCTCTTTCAAAATCTGCATCATTGGTAAACAGCCTGGAGATGTCCTTGTTATTTCATTCTAATATGCCTAGGATGCATACTGCTTTTGTATAAGTAGTGATTCCTCCAGGTGTTCTTTCTGTATATAGATGTTGAAAAACCTTTCTCAGGTTCCAAGAGCACTTGAACATCTAAGAACTCTATATTACAATTAGAATGCTGCATGGTGAAACTTAGAAAATTGGTGGTTTGATGTAAATGCTGCATAAAAAATTCTAGTTGGTTAACATCACCTTTCCAAACAAGAAAGATGTCATCCACAAAATGACCATAGTACTTTATATTCTGTAGGCATTGGTTGTTTGGATGGAATATATTTTCTACCTCCCATTGGAATAGTACGAGATTGGCATAGCTATTCGCGCAGGGAGTACCCATCGCTACTCCCCAGCATTGCCAGTAGATTCCATCATCATAAGTAAATATGTGGATTTCTAATATCAGTTACAATAATGAACATATCAGTTCAACATTATCTTTCTTCTTTCTTGTTGTTATAGTTCTGATGGCATCTATCCCATATTCATTTGGGATAGAGGTAAATAAACTGCAAATATCTATCGTTACCAATAGAAGTTCTGTATATTCTTCTTCTTCTGATACGATTTTTAGTTTGCTTAAGAAATATCCTGTATCTTTAAGTACTATAGTGGCTTGGGGTAACATGGTTTTAAGTTCATTTTCTACATAGATTGATAATGTTTCTGTTACCCATTTCCTCCCTGCCACAATAGGGTGGAGGGGGGGATTTTGGCCATCTTTGTGTATCTTTGGTAGTCCGCTTATAAACGGTATAGTTGGATGTGATGTTTAAAAAAAATCATATAGATCTTGTTTTATTTGTCCTTCCATCAGTAAATCATATAGTCTACCTCTTTACACCGTGTACTTTCTTTTCCATTTCAACCTTTGTTATTTTCTTATAGGTATTAGAATCTGTTAACATCTGACCTATTGCTTCTTTGTACCATAGGGAATTTAAATCCCCTATGGCTCCTCCTTTATCAGCCAGTTTTATTATTATATCTTCCATTCTTTGCAGTTCAGATAATGCTTCTTTTTCTTTTAAAGTAATATTGTGAAAATGTTTCACTGAATTTTCCTTTGCCTAATACTTTCTACTTCATTTTCACATAATCTAATGAACAAATCTACTGCAGGTTGATTGGTAGGCAGAAATATACTTGATTTTCTGTAGGTTTTCATATATTCACTTTCTTGGTTATCAAATACGTTCTTTAAAGAAACACTTTTCCCAAAGGTATTTGGCTTTTATAACAAACTTACTCAAGTCCAAAGACAGAGGGGGAATGAATGTTAAACCTCTATTTAAAAGTTGTAATTGTTCTATACTTAAAGGAATATCCAAAAGATTTACTACTAGCATAGGTTCTTCTGCTGTTACATCTTTATTCTTTTCCTGTCTTGACTCAATGTTCTGGGAGTTCATTTCCAGCTCTATTTCAGAAAAATTGGAAGATTATGAGAAACAGGCAAATGTGCTGCTCCTTGTTTAGGTTTGGCACCTATATCAATGGGATTCCCCATATTCCCTGGCGTCAAATGTTCTAGGGAAGCTTGTGGAATTTCATTTTGCAAGGTATTAACTATTACCATCATCTCTTTCCTCATGTTGCCTTTCTCCATTGTGGACATAGATATATGATTTCCTTGATTTTCTGGCTTCCTTTTCAGTTCTACACCTCTCCTTTCTCTCTCGTGTTTATTTTCTCTCGGCCACTGAAACATATGGCCTTGTTTAAAATCTGAGACATCTCTAGACAATTTCTGAATTTTCTGATCTTTTAGTTTCCCTTCATACATATTTAAATTAAACTGTAAAGTTTCCAGCTTGCTAACATTAGCTTCTGATAGTTCCATCTGCTCTAGTTCCACTTGTTTGGTTCTTATTAATTTAGCTATATTTTCCTCTTCAAGTTTGAAATACTGTATTAGCAGACGCATATATTTGAAGCTCATCTCCAAATGTATAGCTTGCCATTGAGCAAGCCAGTCGGGATTGTGATTATTACTTGGGCCAGACCATCTTAAGGCCCAGTTTGTTTGTGCTGCATTCAACCCTCACGTCCTTTCTGCTTGGCACAATAAGCTAATTCTAAAAGGGTTGCTTCTTCGTTCATCTCTTTCTTAATCTGGGGCTCAACCTCCCCCAAAGCTCAAGGCTCCAAGGAAGCAAAAAAGCAAGCTCTGTCTGTGTCCCTGGTAGCATCTGTAGAGCTTCTGGAAAAACTCCAAAGAGCTTTGGATCTGACTCTTTCAGATCTAAAGAGTGTCACCTCCCGATCAGATCCATCGATCCCTCGGATCCAATTAATATTATCCAAGTCAGTGGTTCTCATCCTGCTTCGACTCTGAGGTCGGATCCTAGGACCTCAGATCATACAGTTAGGAGTTTATCTCCTCGGTTAATGTTAAAGCCTGTCTCACCTGCCATGCCCACCAAATTGATTCAAATTCAAACCAGACATTTCAGGCCTGCTTCCTCAACTTCTTTCAGATCCTCTTGGAGCTTGATGGAGGCCAATGTGGACAGGATGATGTGGAAATTCCTCAGGGCTCAGATCTAGGTGGTGATCTTGCCAATTCCATCCCCTCCCCTTTTGGATCGATGAGTGCCCTGTTTAGCCTATAAAGTCTCCTTCTCCAATTTGATCCATGGTTTTTGAGCCCCAGGATCCTGGATGTCCAAGGCAGTTGGTGTCAGATCAGAGGAAACCCCCTTCTTCGACTGCAGCAACGTCCCTAACCAGCTCTGATGCCGTTGAATCCAAGCAGGTCTCAGATCCAAGAGATCAGTATCAGGTCTGGCAGGTTGGGTTCAGCTCAGACACTGTTGGATCAATTCCTGCCTCTTGATGCCTCGACCCTCAACAGCTTGGGTCCAATTCTGTCTTGAGGGCTTAGATCTGGGGTGGGCCCCGACTTCTCATTCTCTGCTGCCTTGGCTCTAGGGAGATTAAGAAGGATTTTCCCAGGTCCTTCAGCGTGTAAACGGCTTTCTCATTGCATAGAGTTCCATCCTGGCACATTTTCAGATCTTATCCTGTGCCCTGCATCGGATCCAAACACTGAGCCCATCATTCCTACTCCTTCAGGTCAGCCTAACCTAGGAAGCCTCCACACTCTTTCCCCAGAGGGTTTTCCCCATTCTTCTGATACTTCCCCCAAACACCACATGGAGGAGGTTCCTTTAAAGAAGATGTGCAAGAGGGAGCACATTTACTCCCCGATGGAGTACCTGACTGAGGAGACTGATTTTGATGAAGGAGAGGGATCCCCTAGATCACCACTTGATGACATCTCCTTTGCAGACATCCTGGAAATCCTGAAACAGAAAGGTGGGTGTTTTTCCCAGCCTGCTTCTACTGAGGAGTTCGTCTTTTTGGAGGATTTTGGGGCAGGCCCATCTGCGTATTGGGTGACACCCTGGCAGACAAACTTATTGACCTAATCAAGACCACTGGTTCAGACCAAAAAGTATTTTATTCTCTAGCACCTTGGTACAAAACCTTCCAGGAGTTAAAAAAATCAGCTAAAAATGTGCTACCTTTTATATAAAAAACACAAGCTTAATCAATCAATAATGCAATCAAACAATTAAATAAAATACTTCCAATTAACCTTCAGTCCCATAGGGACCAAAGTATCACATTTAAGAATAAATACAGACTCTTTGTATAACAGTTTTTCTTTCAAAAGAATTTCATCATCATTTTCAATAAATATTTGCTCTAAAAACGTATTGACCTAGTTTCCTCCCATGCCTGGAAGGAACCGGATACCATCGAGCCCATCCCCAAGCATCCAGAAAAGTTTCTAGTCCCCCCAGTAGACAGAGCAGATTGGAGCAAAGGTATCCCTGTTGATGCCATTGTTGTGACAGCAGGCACTAAGAAGGAGCTAGCTGAGCATCCACCAGACAGGGAGTCCAGGGCAATGACAGATTCAGAAAGTGTGTCTATGCGTCAGCCACATTTGCGCTGTGATCATTAAATTATTTGGCACACTTTACCTGCTTGCAAAGAGATTTGATCAAGGAACTCTCAAAGTCTCTTGCTGAGACCATGTTGGCTGAGGACCTCAAAAAGATCTCCCTCAACTGGCTACTCTATCATCTAGTGTTAATTCTTTGATAAGGTTGATCTCATACACTGTGGAAGGTACCTCACAAGCAGCTGGTTCAGGCATAGTCATAAGGAGAATGCTTGGATGAGGGTATGGGATTTTATGGAACCCTTTAAGGCATCCTTTGTTAATGACTCCTTTGATGGTTCTTCTTTGTTTGGATCATTGGTGAAGATAAGCTTACCCACAGCGAACAGGAAGGAAAGACCCTTTCTGCCATGGGAATTAAGTTTTCTACCCCTCAGAGGATTTTTTTCTAGAAACTAATGAGGATGGAAGAAAACTTAGTTTTGGAAATCTCAGAGGAGTTTTTAGGACCCGAGTGTGGTCACTTCCTGTAGATGCAGAGGGGGTTTCAATGATAGACACCACCTCAGAGGCAGAGGGGGGTCTGCAGAATCAGGGCTTCATAATTTCTTTTTCTGACAAGCCCTATCAGCACTTCTGAAGTGCTGCCCTACTGACCATCTCTGGAAGCAGTTGGGGGTTGTGTTTCTCTGCACCTATATGCCTGGCAAACAGCAAAAACAATGCTTGTGTGCTAAGCATAATATCCAGAGGTTGTCACATTCCCTTGTCCCTTCCACCTCCAAGACCCAGGAGGAACTTCCCGACATTCCACCCAGTCAGAGGAGGTATGCAGCTTAGGAAATTCAAATGCTGCTACTAAAAACTGTAATCCAGGAGGTCCCGACATAACATTTAGGATTAGGAACTTACTCCCACTTCTTTTTGGTGCCAAAGAAGATAGCAGATCTAAGACAAATTCTGGATCTCAGCAGTCTGACTCTGTATGTAAAGAAGTCAAAGTTCCAAATGGTTACCGTTTAGTCCATCCCACCTCCTTTACACAAGGATGATTGGATGTGCTGTATAGATCTCCAGGATGTGAACTATCACATCAAATTAGAAAGGCGCTGCAAGAGACATCTGTGCTATTGGCTGGGGGCCATTCACTACCAATTCAGAGTTCTGCCCTTGGAGCTCATCACAGCCCCCAGGTGTTCACCAAATGTATGGTAGTCATTGCATCTCATATGAGGCTCAAAGGATTCCAGGTGTTTCCCTATCTTGATGATTGGCTCCTCACTGCCCCAACAAGGCATCAACTTTTGCAAGCCAGCGATTACTTGCTCCAGATCTGCAATTCCCTAGGCATCACAATAAATCTTGCAAAATCCAAGCCGACTCCTGTACAAGATCTAGAATTCATAGGAACTCATCTGAATATGACAAACCAAGTGGCTTCACTACCTCTTCACTGCATCATATCTCAGAGAAATCAAATGGGGGACTTACTATGTCGTCCGTCCCCACAAGCAAAACTAGTGTTGCATGGTCTGAGATCATTGTCAGCTGCCATTATTCTAATTCCTCTAGCAAGATTCTTCATGTGAATTCTCCAGTGGATCTTAGCAGTCCTTAGCAGTCCAATGGTCTGTTCTTTACCAGCCTCTATCTCTCCCCATCAGGTTCACTCTAATTTGCAAATGACACATTTGATGATGGATACAGTCAAATGATCTAATTTTGGGAAGGCTGATATTCGTGTTTCACGCAGTCATCATCTGTGGGTTATCCTTGCTGTGGTAGCCCTTGGCTGGATGAATACCAGAGTCAAGTTTTTTCTACGTCGGCTGCTGTTGCTTGTTGTCTGACATTAGGTCGTCAGTGCTATAAAGGAAGGCAGCTGATGCATTACATCAGTTTTTCTTGCCCTAACCAGTCAGAAGAACCTGTAAATATGGTAAGGTGGTCCTACTGGCTAAAAGCCACCATTAGTAACTTATGTCTCCCTAAAGAAAGAAGATATAAGGGGGAAGGAGGCTGGGAAACCAGGACTGCAACAGTGAATACACTTGAACATCTACATTTATGGTAAGTGTACACAACTGTACTATGTTCTTTATATTTCACTGTTGCAGTCATCACCTGTGGGAGCTAGGAATGGGTCAGCATGCCCTGAAGAACTGCAGAGGCAAACCCTGCTCTAGCCTTAGAAAATAGATGTAGGTGGTAATGATTGGTAAAGGTATGGACAGAAGTCCAGGTGGCAGCTTCCAGAATGTCCCTCTGAGGAATGCTGTGGAAGTGCACACAACTGTACTTTCTCTCTTCCCTCTCCAATAGCCATAGTGACCATGGATGCCTCCCAGTTGGTGTGGGGTGGATATTACCAGGGAAGGTGTAAGGTGCATATGAATGTCCTGGAGATGAAAGCAGTCCTTCTAATGTTGCAAGCCTTTCAGGATATGCTCCCTCTAGGGACTGTTGCTAACCATAAGGACAACATATCAGTAGTCTGGTACATCAACAAACAAGGAAGAACCCGTTCCTACCCATTGTGCAGAGAAGCCATGTGGGTCTGTGAATGGGTGATCTCTTCAGACCACTTTCTAATTGAAAAGCACATACTGGAGAAAACCAGTGTGCTAGCAGAGAGACTCAGCAGGTCCATTCTCTTTCCTCATGAGTGGTTCCTCACTCAGTCAGTAGTGAACATGATATTTAGCCGGTGGGGCCAGCTTTCTGTGATATATTTGCCTCCCCCTCAACAACAAGTGCAGCCTCTAGGGGACTCACTGAGAGATGCTCTAATTCATGATTGGCCCCTGGGTCTCCTTTATGCCTGCCCCCCTCTCCCATTGATTCCCACGTTTCTACGGAAAGCAAACTGGTTGAAGAGTTCAGTCATCCTCATTGTCCCCCTCTGGCCTCAACAGGTATGGTTCCCCTTCCTGTGGTCTCACCTGAAATATCCTGCTTGGATACTGGAGCCCAGTCAGTACCTCCTCTCTCATCCAACAAAGTTTCATTATCCCAATCTCCACACCCTCAAGTTGACCGTATGGTTTCTCCAATTCCAGTGATAGTGTGACAGTCCAGGCTTGCTTCCCTGGTACATGACATCATCTTGGCTTCAAAGAAACCTTCCACTAAGAGAGTCTACAATAGCAAATGTAAATGCTTCTCTGTCTGGGCCTCTAAAGAGAGCATTGACCCCTTTTTAGTGCCTACTTCTGCCATCCATTTCCTCAGTACTCTTTTTTAAAGAGGGGGCTAGTTTTGGTACTATTAAACTTCAATTAGCAGCAATATCCAGTTTCCATGCTGCAGAACTAATCCTCCTCTCTGTCAAGTTCCAGGCTATGTAAAGCATTTATGAAAGGAAACTTGCTCCTTAGACCTCTCATAAAAGACCCTCTCCTCCCTGGAACCTCACTGTGGTTCTACAGGTGTCAACTCAGAAACCTTTTCAACCAGCAAGTAATTGTGATTTGAAATTTCATTCTTTCAAAATTATCCTTCCGATGGCTATCACTTCAGCAAGAAGAATTTCCGAACTCCAGGCCCTATCAGCTAGGCCTCCTTACATTGTTTTCCATAAGGATAGGTTTTCTCTACACACAAACCCTTCCTTTATGTCCAAAGTGGCCAGGAGAAACTAACATTAATCAAGATATTCAGTTACCAGTCTTTTTTTCCAAACTTCACCAATAGAAGAGAATACATACTACATATTCTGGATGTTCATAGACAATTGCATTTTTATCTTCACAGAACAAAGCAGTACAGGAAGTTGCACCAGCTATTTGTATCCTTCTCACCTACAAGTCTAGGTCAAGCAGTTTCCAAAGTTGCCCTAGCTAAATGGATTACTGGCTGCATTTCATTGATTTATGGCCCCCAAGGCCATGCTTACCTAGGACAGCAGCACTATGGGACTGAGCTGAAGAATCTTCAAGTTCCCAGCTGTGATCCAGGTGGATCACAAGATCCATGCTGGCTGGGTATGCCCCCCACGATGCATCCACCAACACAAGAGCAGTTGGCAAAAAAGACTGAAAAGGGACCTTCCTGGCATTGGTGCTGAAGGGCTTAGCCGCTAACTGACATGGAGGCACAGAAAGGGCACATGTACACTGAAAAAGCAGGGTGAGGCACTCTGTTGTACCTCTGCCTTTTTCATTTACATGTGTCCTTTCAGCAATGGCCATAAGGAGTGGAAGGGAGGAGCTAATGTAAACCCTGTAGCCCTGACCTACATACATTGACTACACCTGAAGGGAGGGAGACTGAGTGGAGAGCTACACCAAGACAACATGTGAACAGACCAAGACTGACCCAGGCTTTGTCTTTTTGCATGTGTCCTTTCCCGGAGGGAAACCTTGCATCACAGTGGCACCCCCAAGGCCATGCTTACCTAGGACAGCAACACTATGGGACTGAGCTGAAGAGTCTCCAAGTTCCCAACTGTGATCCAGGTGGATCACAAGATCCATGCTGGCTGGGTATGCCCCCCACGATGCATCCACCAACACAAGAGCAATTGGCAGAAAAGACTGAAGAGGGCCTTCCTGGCATTGGTGCTGAAGGGCTTGGCCGCTAACTGACATGGGGGCACAGAAAGGCACATGTACACTGAAAAAGCAGTGTGAGGCACTCTGCTTTACCTCTGCCTTTTCCATTTACATGTGTCCTTTCAGCAATGGCCATAAGGAGTGGAAGGGAGGAGCTAATGTAAACCTTGTTGCCCTGACCTGCATACATGCCCCCCGCAATGCATCCACCAACACAAGACCATACACATCTTGATTTGTCTTGTGCATCGCAACATGTGCCATTCCTGACATCAGTTACCCAAAAGAAATTTATGGCCGTGGTACTCGCCAAAGCATTCGACACACAGGTTGACTTTGCAAGTCAGGCACCCCCATGATGGCTCAGCATGTTTACCCTTGCTGGCGCAGTTTTTGCATCTTGATTTACACCATTTCACAGAAAAGTGAGAGCCATGCTCAAATTGGCTCACAGCTTCTGGGACAATAATCTCTGTGCATCTTTTCCTCTTTTTGTAACTGGCAAGTAGATGCAAGCCTAGGTTCCTTCAGAACTGTAACTGTGTTGCTGGAATAGCACATCCAGAGCGTGACAGTTGCTGGTGGCTGATACTTTCACGGAATATAATGAAAGCATTGACATGGCCACATTCCATAAGAACCAGAACAAGTACACCGCCATTTGTGGGCCTTTCTGGCAGTGGGATACTGTGTCCTGAGCTCATCTGCTCGGTCCACCTCATTCATGTAACTGTTGTACATGTTTACAACTGGTGGACATGGAACCGATGCCTTGCTTCCATCACGCTTTCTCCTGTGTGAGCTGGAGACTGGCAAGGTTGGGTTGCAGTTAGTTGACAGGAGGAATACTGGCTTGCTATCCTTCCATTCAGTAGCTAGCAGTGGTCCGGCCTGCAATTGCTTGTAGTAGCCTCAAGCTGCTTTTCCGATGGCCTGTCTGTTGAATATTAGAGGCCATCCTGACCTATTGGTGTGCATGGTTTCACAACAATATGGACCATCTTTCAGCAATTGCTGTGCCAGAAGAACAGAGGTAAAGAAGTTATCAAAGTAAATGTGATGCTTCTTGCCAATCAGTATTCTATTTAAGTTAACCACAACTCCATGTGCCAGTCCAACCTTAATATTCTGCTCCGTTTTTCCAGTGTATACCTGGAATTCAGGTACATACCCATTGGTCGAGTCTGCCAGCACCCACAACTTAATGCCATACCTCTCAGCCTTACCAGGCATAAACTGTCTAAATGTCGTGTCCATGGAAGCCAACCATGGCTTTGTCTAGAGCCACCTCACAATGCACATTGTAACTTGTCTTGCATGCATGAAGTACTGCATCCAGTATTGGCGGTATGTGATGTAGCTTGTCATGACCCCCAGAGCCTTGTGGTAGCCTCAGGCTGTTATCGTTGCAGTGGAAGTATTGCTGAATTTTTTCAAACCTATCTCTGGTCATGTACTCTGCTATTGAGAAGCGACCATATACATGCTGCATTTCTCAGTACTGCCTGAATTCAGGAACATGTATAATAGACATGTATATTCTGACACCTAGAAATGTACGTATGTCTCCTGGGCAAACAGGACTCCACAGTGTATCAACCTTGCCTGCTGCAGCCTGCCTCTGTGCAGCAAAGCGATTGGTTTCATTAGCAATATGGGTGTACAGCTCATCTGAGAACATCAAATTCAGGAAGTCCATCTCTGTGCTATCTGAGCCCAAGTGATTTACTGGTCCTACTGGCCCCACAAATTCCTCAATGTGTAAAGTTTGGAGGTTTTTCCCACGTGATCTTACACAGTGGGCATGCTCGGTGTACCGGACTGGGTCACGTTGGAACCATTGTGATTGGAAAGGGCTGAAGGGTTGAGAGATGGTGCTCCCTTAATGTCAGTAGCAACTGTACTGCATGCAGTTGGTAGTGAACTACTAACACATGTTCCCTGCTGAGGTACAACCATATCATTGCCTGACAAGGAGCTATTTGGACTCATATATAGTGGATTTTCTCCATCCCAGTCACCATACTCTGGACTACTTTCCACGTCATGCACAGTTGAAGGCACATCCACACCCTTGTAGGCACTTGCAGTGCCATGCACTGTGGAGGCCTACATAGTTGTGTCAGTCATAACACGTGCTTTCTTGAACACAGACAATGGCATGTCATCGTCTGCATCACAGTCTGAGTGCACTGGGTGGCCATTGTGTGTGGCTACCTTTCGTTAGGTGTGCAGTGGCACCTCATCCTCACTGTCATGGTCAGTGTCATACTTACAGGTCAGGTCTGCTTTGGCATGTCGTAGTGGTCTTTCAGCAATGGTGGGCACGGGGGCATCATTCGTATCACAGGAATGGCCTTTTCATGCAGACGTGCAAGCGGAATATCATCCTCTGTGTCATAATCATTATCCTCACTCTGGATGGCATTATGTGGTGCCTCAAGGTGCATACCATTGTCTGAATCACTGCTACAACCTTCGGAGTCAGTTTCCTCACCCAACAGGTAAATGCTGCTTGCTTTCTCAACAGATGGCATCTTTGGTGGTGGCTGTGTTACTTTACACTTGAAATCACACCTGAAAAATGCAATGATATACAACATTCTGATGTAATATAGCTGCACAGAGGCATGTGAAAAACAATGCACTTATCTCTATATTTCTATATCTATCTCTCTGATTCTATATCTGTATTTGTATCTATCTATATCCATATATCTATATATATATATATATATATATATATATATATATATATATATATATATATATATATATATATATATATATATATGCCCAACCAAGTCTTAGGCAAAAAGTTAACTTTAATGTGGCTTGCTAAAACCTTTGACATACGTCATTCAGACATTGCAGGTTAAACACTGAGGAACTAAACGTTACAGGAAGAGAAGCTAAAAGTCAAAGAATACATGGTTGTAATTGTCTGACACTTTTCCAAAAAAAAAAAAAATACAGCCTTAGAACCATCACAAATATCAGTTCAGGAGTGAAACACATGAGCCAGTCGCATATATTCAGGAAACAAAAGTGACCTTTAGAGTACTTTGCCACAACCATAATAAGAGTTTTTGTGCTGTATATGTTAACCCATAAAACCATGCATATACTGGAAAGCTGAAATACTGCATGGCATAGAGTCAGCTGCAAAGCAACACAACAGGCACTATGTAGTTTTTTGAGACATTTCATAATATGCGGTTCAGTTACAATAACTCACAAAGATATGAACCGCATTACTAAAATGGCTACTTGCATCGGTATGTTACTCCTGAAAATACACATAAACAGAACAGAAATGTGCTTTCATCAATTGCTAATGTAATGCAACATTCTAATGTAATATACCCTCACAGAGGCACATGAAAAGCAATGCAGCAGAAAACTATGTATTGACTGTGCGATACAGGAAATTCGTACATGATACAATGTTCAAGTGAAGTAGTTCACAAAGATATGAAGCATAAATATTCATAATCAGCAATGGACAGTCAGATGCATTGTTCGTTACAGTAAAAGGAGTAAACATAGGTTCATAGGTTCATACTAGGCTATCTGCCCTAGGGCATTTATAAGCCTAGCCAGAGTTGTGTGGCTTTCATCACCCCTTAGGTTGAAGAATACTATACCCATTAGTTTGCCGTGCCTCTGTCCAGCAGTGATACAGAGATGATCCCCAGGGTAAACCTATGATCTCCCATCTACTGGTCAAGATTCCTCTTGAACAGAGCCAGCGAGGTGCTCTGTCTCACATGGACCGGGATTCTGTTCCACAGCATAGGGAGTCTCTGGGTGATGAATCTGTCCCTCCAGCACGTCCTATTTATATCCGTGTTGAGGTTTAAGTCTCTTGCTCTTGTGGCTCTGGTGGATTTGGATTTTTTGAGGTGGAGCATGTCCATTAATTCCGGGTTTGACATGGCCTTGTATGTTAGGCACAGGTCACCTCTGAGCAGACGGTATGCGACTGAATAGAGCTGGAGTTTTTTCAGTCGGGCAGCATATGGCATATTTTTGAGCCCCTTTATCCTTTTGGTGAGGAACTTTTGGGGTCTTTCCAATTGCTGCAGGTGTCAGGTAAGATACATTCCGAATGGGGCATTGTACTCAATCATTGGTCTGATAAGTGAAGAGTACAGGGGAACAATGACCTCCCTTGATCTGGATGTGAATCCCTTCATAATCAGGTGGGCAATGTAGAAGGTCCTCCTAACCACTTTGGCAATGTGAGTGTCAAAAGAAAGGTTACTGTCAACTTGGGTCCCCTGGTCCCTGATAACCTATTCTGTGCTTAATGGATTGCCACCTATGTGGTAACTTGGGGTTACCTTGTTTTTACCAAAGGGTATGACTATACATTTTTTGGCGTTTAGCTTAAGGCCATGGCTCTGGCACCAGTTATCCATTTCTATGAGACCTCTCTGAAGGATATCTGTGTCTGATGGATTTTCAACTATGGTGCCCAGTTTGCAGTCATCTGCAAACTTTGTCAGCCACAATCCTCCTATGTTTGCCTGCACTTCTGAAAAGTAGATGCCGAACAAGTGGGGGCCCAGGACTGAGCCCTGTGGGACACCGCTTGTGACCGGCTTGGAGTCTGATATGGCACCAGCAGCTCTAACCCTGTGGGTTCTGTCCTTGAGCCAGTTTGCAACCCATCTTGTGACATATGGGTTTACATTTAAGCTGGTGAGCTTTTCTATGATACCCGAGTGGGGTATTGTGTCAAACGCTTTTGCTAGGTCAAGGTAGGCTGTGTGAACTGCCTTACCCTCATCAATGGCCTTGGTGACTGTTTCAAAAAAGTCGACCAAGTTCAAGAGGCATGATCTGCCCTTGACAAAGCCGAATTGGGTAGGATCCAATGTCTGTAGGTCCCCTATGTCTTTATTTATGAGTTCCATTATGATCCTCTCCATAGCTTTGCAGACCAGGCTTGTTAAGCTTATGGGGCGGTAATTACCAGGGTCCATAGAAGCACCGCCTTTGTGGAGTGGGACCACAGTTGCCGTATGCCACTCTTTGGGTACGTATCCTATGGTAAGGCTAAGATTAAACAGCAGCCTTATGTGTGGGTTTAGTTCCTCATTGAGTTCGTGTAGCACACAGTTGGGGACACCATCCGGTCCCATTGATGCTGTGTTTTTAGCTTTAGAGAGAGCAGCTCTCACCTGGGCATTTGAGATGATTGGGAGGCTACACTCTGTTAGGATAGATATTTCTCCTTTTGGGGGGGAGGGAGAAATTTGCACTGAACCTGTCTGCCAGTATGTTTGCAATGTCTGTGGGTTCAGTGATTTTTGTATCATTTTGGACTAATTCTGAGCATATCTGGGAGTTTCCACCCAGATTTCTAACATAGCTAAAGAAGGCCTTATGATTGTCTTTTGAGTCCTTGGCGATTTTTCTCTCAAAGTTGGCCTTGGATGATTTTATGAGTGATCGTAGTTTTTTACTAGTATTGATCAGAGATGTCTTCCCTTTTAGGGATTTTGCTCTATCTTGTAGTAGCTTTCTCCTCTTGTTGTAAAGTTTGTTTATGGCTTGGTTCCACCAGATCGGGTGCTTGCCTTTGGTGGAAAGGGTCTTGGTTTTATTTGGGATTGCTTGATCCATGCAATCCTGGAGGTGCTCGTAGAAAGCATTTGTAAGGGATTCAGCAGCGTGGGTTGTGGTTTCCAATGGCTCAGGGGCCTTGAAGGATACCACACCAGTCTTAAGAAGTGTGAAGTTGGCTTTTGAGAAGTTCTTCACTGTGGTCTTTTTTGTTGGGGTGGGGGCGGGATGTGGATCTCCAGTGAGATTAGTTTATGGTCTGATCTCACCAATGAGGATATACTTCCGGTGTGGAGCATTTTGTCCCCATGTTTGTGATGATCAGGTCTAGTATATTTTCACCTCTTGTGGGAATGGTGACAAGTTGTTCCATAGCATTTGAGTTTATGAACTCCAAGAACCTTTGGGCTAGGGTATTGGGGCTTGAGTAATGTTCCCAGTCTATGTTTGGGTAGTTGAAGTCACCCAATATGATGGTGTTTGGAGAGACATTTATACTCTCCAGTGTCTTCAGGAAGGCTGTGTGGGGTTCCTGAGTTTGAGAGGGTGGCCTGTAACATGCTACAAACTGTAGAGCAGTTTTGCCTATGGTTAATTGCACTTGAATGGTCTCTGATGCTTCGTGAGTTGCCACCAGCCTGGAGGTGTGGGTATCCTTGATGAATATGGATACACCCCCTCCTTTAGTGGTACAGTCCGGGTTTTGGGGCCGGAACGCATGATATGAGATAAAACCTGATAGTGCCGGGGTGCCCTCAGGAGCCTTGAACCAGGTTTCAGTCAGAGCACAGACATCGATGTTCTCCATACTGAGGAGGGCTTTGAGGGCGTGCATCTTGAGATTTAGACTCATTGAGCAGCATTACCCTTAGTTTTTTTCCATTATTGTTTTCTAGGGCGGTGGGTTTAGAATTTGAGCCTTGTCTAAAAAAGGCACTATGGGGGTGGCAAGAGCCTTTGCCAATATCCGGAAACCCAGGGGTGACAGGTGCAAGCTGTCCCTTGCGAAGCAGCGTGGCTTGTCAAGCATGTCATTCCAGGCAGACAGACATTGGATCCCCTGAGAATGACACCAGAAATTAAGCCAATTATTAAAACTGATCATTTTGTCTCTGTATTGTGGCATCATTCTTGGTGAAGGTAGGATACTGCTCAGGGTCAGGGTCATACCAGCCTGGGCTACATAATCTGAGAGCTCCTCTATGTCTCTTTTCATGTAGTCCAGGGAGGTACTTCTCAGGTCATTCACACCGGCATGGACAATGATTGAGTCATACTTGTACTTGCTGTGGAGTGACCTGAGTGCTTGTGTTATGTGGCGGATTCTAGCGCCCAACAGGCAGCTTACTGTGACCCTCTCCTTGTTCAGTCTGGTGAGTGGGACGTCAGTGTGTCTGACTATGGAGTCACCTATGACAAGTGTGTCTGGCATTGTGTTTGGCCTTAAGGGCTGTGACTGATTTGCACACTGACTTTGTGATCTATGTGTTGCTTGTGTTATGTCATGAGGTGGCAGTTGTTTGAGTGTCTGCTTTGGAGGCCTCTGCTGTTTTGGTAGATTTTTGAGCAGTGCCTCCGAGTTTGTCTTTGTGTGTTTATGTGTTTGATTTGTAGTTGTGATAGTTCTATGTGAGACTGGGTTTATGGTGTGTGTGGTTACCTTCTCCTCCTGTCTGGTTTTGCCAGTCCTGAGTTGAGAGAGCTCAGCCTCCAATTTGGCTATATAGTTGCATCTCTCGCATGTATTTGTGTTTTGTGGGAGGAGGAGAGGGTTGTCTGTGTACATGAGGCAATTGTAACATTGCCTCAATATTCCCAGATTCACCAGCTGAGCAGGAGAGGACGCTAGCAACTGACCCTTTGACATGCTAGAAGAAATGAAAAAGTTTGCTGTGTAACTGAGTCAGAAAGGACCTAAAGTCCTAAGGGACTAAAAAATGCTTTAGGAACAAGTGCTGAGCTTTACAGATAGAGAATAGACTGTTTAGATTACAAGTAGAGCAGTTCTAAGGGAAAAATGAAGAGCAGACTTTACGGAGCCAGAAATAGTTTAACCTTGTTTAACCGGCGCTGCCCGATGGTGCTATAGTGGCAACTCCACCCTAAATGCAGAAAAGGCAATGTCAGTAGTAGAGGCTAGCACACTTTAGTGGGCAGCCAAACAATTAAATTAAACAGCAAACAAACACTTTTCGACTTGAATTAGACTAATTTCGACTAAAATGTACTTTTAAGTGCAGATAATAAAAAATGCAGTAAATAACTATGAAAACAGTTAAAGCTTGCTCTAGGTAAGCAGTAGAAGGTAAAACAAATATAAAAAACAGCAGGATACTTAATCAGGAAAGCAGTCGCTTTTTTTCAGTTCTCTGTAGCCAGGAAGCCTCAACAGGACCACGTGGAGCTGTGTCGCAATATGGCTTCAAAAAAATGCCAGAGGCAGATTTTAACCAGGGAACTTCAAAAGAGCTAGAAATGGTCCAAAATGACCAATTACTACAGCTTCTTGTGCTGAGGTCACTTCCCTCAAGGACAGGTAGGCTATTCAAGGCTCCCCACTCCCACTGGTGAGCTAAGAAACTTCCTTCTATCCAAGTAAGGCAATGGACAACACAGGAACTACAACACAGCCCAGGATACAGCAAGGCCTGTAAACTGGTCTAACTAGTTTAGGAGAGGCAGGAAAACAAGGATTTTTTTTTTTTTTTTTGTTTTTAAATAGAAACACACAGAAATGCAGAAAAGGCAATAAGTCAGTAGTACAGGCTAGCACACTTTAGTGGGCAGCCAAACAATTAAATTAAACAGCAAGCAAACACTTTTCGACTTGAATTAGACTAATTTCAACTAAAATGTACTTTTAAGTGCAGATAATAAAAAATGCAGTAAATAACTATGAAAACAGTTAAAGCTTGCTCTAGGTAAGCAGTAGAAGGTAAAACAAATATAAAAACAG
>NC_056725.1:124146882-124166882 GCF_019279795.1 Protopterus annectens | reverse complement strand
GCAATGTATTTTAAATAACTCCATTGATTTACCCCAACAATCACCACTATACCATATATACCAAACCATACAGCAATATATAACAAACACCAATAAAGTGGAAATCCCTAAATCTCAAACACACAGAACAAAAAAACTAAAACAAAAAACGCTGATCTGTAAAAAAAAACAAAAAAAACCCCACAAATAAAAGTGGGTAGCTTCGCCCACCACAGCCCCCAATGTGTGCATCGTTTGATCTCATACAAGGTTGAGACGACCTGGAACTTCTTACCTGTATTCATCAGGTCAATACCTTTTCTTCTCTTCTTTCAAAACCAGTCTGAGAGACTTCCTAACTAAAATATTGCTCTCTTTTTACTCAAAACCAAGATAAACTATATCCCTAAATGTGAACATGTAATTTGTCATTCCTTATACCTCCTTACTCTCCCTTCTTCACTTACTTCCATACTTCTACCAAATTCTCTTACCTGATTTTCTCTCAAAATAAACCTTAAGCCAGTTTTCCCTCACTTCATTTTTCAATTCCTGTTTATATTAGACCAACCTACCTTTAATTTCTCTACAAACTTTCTAAAATTTACCTAAGTATTAAATGATTGTCACGTAACTTGTATAATAATTTGGGGCTTTTCTCCCCAGGCTTCCACTGATGATGGGCTTTTACCCAGCTGGACTTTCCTGATAATCAAATGCCAATAAATAAATAAATAAATAAATACTGAATTGTAAAGGGTGTTGGCAATGACAGAATTATACTGCTGTTGATTTATTGTTGATATCCATTAGTTAACTGGGCCAGTGGACTTGATCAGAACCCCTTTCCAGAAACAACTCTAGCTAGCCATGAGGCAAACAAAATCACTGCAGCAATTCAAAAAGGATAATGTCAATGTTTTCATTTCCATTGTGTTATCATAGGCAAGTACTACACACTTCAGCTGATTATACCTTTACATGGTCTTCTAAGGCAAAGAGTAAGAGATCTGAAACAATTATGTAGTAAACAGCAATATTAGACACGGGATTTATAACCATATACCCAAATATATATATAGGAAGGACAATAAAGTAATATAGTTTTGGGCTGTTTTTGTTTTCTTGCAAATGGTAATTTCCGTCCAAAATACTAAAAGATGTCAATCACATTAGCAGAGAACAGATATGAATTATAAAATGCTGTACAAATGCCATTTTAACACTTTTAGGACTTTCTCAAGCAATGCACGGCATCTGTCTTACTGGAGGGTTTATACAGTGAATACCCATGTTGTTTCGTTTAAAAGCAGTAAACAAATTTCGCTCAGTGCAGTTCTTTTTCAATATGCATAAGCAGTAAATCTCATGGGCTTACATGCATAAGCAGTAAATCCCATGGGCTTACACTCGTAATACAAACGGAGTTATGCTGCCTGTAGTATACCCGTATTTAAACATGTTTCTTGTGTTTTCTCCAGCACACATGGGATCCTGGAGAAAAGAAAAAGACTTCATATGCACGGTTCAGTCTGTACTAAAGGCACAGACTGCAAACATTTTGAGAAACGATGCTTAGTGAAACTTTACATAGCTTTCTTTGAAGCTAGTTTTTATTTCTTCACATAACAGGATCCTGCCTCATTTTAGATTTACAGCAAATTGAGGTAATATTACGTTTGGTCAGATCTTCTGATTCTTGCTACATTTGTGCAGTAGGATTTAAGCTGGAATGCTGGATCTTCAATAAAAGTTAGGTTGGTAAACTCACGGTACCCAACCAGTGTGCTCGCTCTCTCTCTCTCTCTCTCTCACACACACACGCACACACACACACACACACACACACACACACACACACACACACACACACACACACACACACACACACATGCGAGTGCATACTATCAGAAATTTTCCCAGTAATTATGTCATCTTCTATTTTTAAGAAATAATGTTAAATAAATTTGTTAGAGTCAGACTGTAAAAATCATTGAGTTATTCGAAAACAATGTCAATCAATAACAAACAATAATGCAGGAGAACTCAAGTATCTAAAAGCTCTAATGTACATTAGGAGGCAAAAAACCATACACAAAGTTTGTATAGAATTTTGACTAACTTTATTGACAGAGGGCACCATTTTTATATATGTCATTATCAGTTTTGCCCACCTCACTGGCGTGGTCAGTGACAGGGTCTTTACATCATAGTAAAAGTGCTGATATTGTGTTTTTCAAAAAAGTCTTTTTCCCATGAGAAAGTTACAGCCTTGCAAGCATCTGGTCAGTCACGATGACCTCCTGAGGATGTAGCCAATTCAAGGCTCTTAGATTAGTTCGAATACAATGGGTGCAGTTTTTCTTTAATGCCTCTCTTTGTCTTTCTGTTTACCAGCTGCGCACTATCTCTGATAGTGCACAAGGCTATTCTCCTGGTGGAAGCAGGAAGAAGATACACATGCGAACAGATTTATTATTTTCTAACTTTGCAAAATAATCTTTACTTGAAAGACATGAGCCAGGCTGTGCTTGCACGCTGCCAAGGCCAAATTTCTGATTACACTGCAGCTAGTGCTTCAAGCAATAATATGCAGGTTTATTTCTACTATTATTCTAGTAAGACAGAATTAAATGCATTACATAAACTTTGTTCTCTATTATGGATTTAAGTACATTTATTCCTAACTAAAGCACACATTTCTCTATATATTTGATCACACAACTTATATGTGTTTGAATGTTTAAATACACATCTTCCTAAGCAGCACACATTGTAAATATATTTTTCTAGGCAGCATGTATGTAAATATATTTTTCTAAGCAGCATGTATGTAAATATATTTTTCTAAGCAGCATGTATAGATTTTTCTAACATTCTCCCTCCTGTTAATGCATTTTATTCTTATTTGAAACATAAACAATATTATTTCATTCCTCAGCCTTTCCCTTTCAAGGACTTTCAGCTAAGCAAGTCATTTGTTTTACATTTCAGATAGGCTTTCACTTGGTATCAACAAATTTAATTCCATATCTTGGTACATAGTTTCAGTCACTGATACATCAACTAGGTCTTTAACTAATTTTTTCACACAGGGTATCCCGCAGCAGACACATGCTCCAATTATGAGCAGTACCACACAAATTGCAATCAGGATGTTCATAAGGACCGACCCCCACCCCCCAAACAGATTCTGGAAAAAGTTTGTCAGTGGGTTTGGGCCTGGTTCTGCCATTGCTGACACCTGCTGTATTACCTCCAGGTGATCATTAATTTCATGCTGGTTGTCTGGAATGTACGCACAGCATTCTTCTTTGATAAGCGCGCACGTACCACCTCTCGCCGCTAGGGTGAAGTCGAGAGCCATTCGGTTTTGTAATACAACTGTTCTCATTGCATTCATCTCATTAGTCACAAGTTCAAGAGCGGAAAAAGTCGCATTGCTCATTACTTCGAGGAGTTTTGACAATTTCCTCAGTTTCCAAATCGATTTGACTGCTCCGTAGGTTGGGAATATTCCAGCCCAGGATATAACACTGTCACTCAAGTCCATATGGGTCAACTTTTCTTTGTCCTTTACAGACGAATGATCCTTCCAGCTTGCTTTAATCTTACCCACTGGATTAGTAGGTTTTCTGACTGTATTTTCGGCTTGCTGAGCTACGTCTCTTACATTACGTATTTTACCCAGGGGCAATTCTGCAGTATGTCTTATGGCTGGAACCAGATAACCCAAAAAACAACTGCTGGACCAATTCTCAGGTAACCATTTGTAGGCCTTTTTCCCACAAACAAAGTAACAGTTTTCTACTTTTGTACTGATGCGGGTTAACCCTGAATGAAACATTTTCTTATCTATAACAGAGAATTGTCTATATGTTTCAGGAGTTTTTTGCACATTTCTCAATGTTGTTTTCATTAAGCTTAAATATGAATCATAATTCGTGCTACAACTAGTACCTTGGTCTATAGGTTTTATATAACATTTGTAAGACACAGTTATGTTACAGTTACTCCAACCAACCTGGAGTGTATCATTTTTAACAAAACAAACAATTCCTTTCTGAGTAACAGGCAAATATAATGCCACTTTGTCTTGTGATCTCACAGTGCCTGTATCAAATAATAGGTTTTCCCAAGTTTCATTTATCCCCAAGGGGACAGCAGACATCAAAAGTCCTCCATATGCTGTGGGTATTGCAGTACAAACCCAGCAATTTGAAACGTTCATAGTCTCTACATAGACTCGTTTTATAGCCAGGTATGTATTAAAGTTTGGGTGCCAGTCTATAGCCAGTCCTTCATTACGTTTCATTAATTTCACTTCTGTAGTTATATGCAAGAAAAACCATAACAACAAAAAGGTTACTACAAACATAGTTAATAAGTGTATGATCAGTAGGCCAGTGAACCAATGTCTCTGGGGTTGTTTCACATTTTTATTCATTCTGCCTCTGGCCATCTTGTTCCTGTGGTATGTCCAAACTAAATTTCTTAACAGGTTTGCAGTGGGTCAAATGAACCCAAGATGATCTCTCAGCAATTTTTACTGCAGTAGGTGTTGCCAATAGTACCTGGTACGGACCTTCCCACTTTGGACTCGCCCAGTTCTTTCTTTTTATGATTTTCAGCCAAATCCAGGACCCCGGGGTCAGCACGGCCTCTGGTTTTGCTTTTTGTTTATCTGAAAAAGAGTTCAACTGCAAAACAGTCTTATTTGTTAACAATTTCTTCATATAACTAGCTAATGAGCCATCGGCCTCCAGCTCTGCAGGCATGAGGGCCTTCCATTGTGGCACGCAATATGCCCTTCCAAACACTATCTCAAAAGGGGTCAAGCCCTTTACATTTGGAACGGTTCTCATGCTCAGTAGTGCTAAAGGCAGACAGCAAATCCAAGTCTTTTGAGTCTCACTCATTAATTTTCTCAACTTATTTTTCAAAATTCCATTGTACCTCTCCACCAGTCCTGCTGACTGAGGGTGATAAGCACAATGGTTTTTCAAAGAAATCCCAAAAAATCTCCCAAGCTGCTGAATTGTCTGATTTACAAAATGTGTCCCATTGTCACTATAAATTCTTTCCGGTATGCCAAATCTAGGAATGATTTTTTTCACTAGGGCTTTTGCTACTGTCGCTGCATCCGGATTCCTGGTTGGAAAAGCTTCTACCCATTTTGAAAACATATCTATAATCACTAAACAGTATTTTTTCCCTTCACATTTATTCAGTTCTATGAAATCCATACTAATAGTATGGAACGGATAGGGTGGTGTTGGAAAGCTCCCTCGCTTCGGTTTAAATGCTCCCTGTGCATGATGTTTGCTACAAATGTGACATGTTGCACAAAATTTTTGTGTATAATTCGTAAATCCGTATGTTTGGAATGTTTTGTTAACTAACTGTACCATCCCCCCTGTTGAGACATGGCTTTGCCCATGACTCAACAAAGCTGCATATCTAAATAGATTAGATGGCAATATGGGCTTTTTCTTTTTGGAGATGTACAGTCCATCTTTAAGGATTGCTTCTCGTTTTATCCACTTTTGCTTTTTTGCTTTTGTAGCTAATGTCTGCATTGTTTTTAACATTTCTAAATCTAGAGTCTCAGAAGGTTGTAGTTTTTTATTTAAGAGCACAGTTTCTGGGTCTGAGGCAGCTCGCTTTGCAGCTGCATCAGCCCGAGCATTCCCTTTTGAAATTCTATCTTGTTGTTTGGTATGGGCTGCACATTTACAGATAGCTATTCTAGTGGGTAACTGAATAGAATCTAACAGGTTCAAAATTAATTGTGCATGATTAATCGGCTTGCCAGTAGATGTTATCATTCCCCTGTTTTTTCATTGTTGTGCAAAGACATGCACTGTAGAGAAAGCATACTGACTGTCAGTATATATGTTAACACATTTGCCTTTTGCTAGAGTGCAAGCACGTGTCAAAGCTATCAATTCTGCTGCTTGAGCTGACAGGTTATGTTGCAGGGGTTGTGCTTCTATGATTTTGTCATTAGTCACTATTGCATAACCCACTAGGTTTTTTCCTGTAGGACCTCGTCTACAGGACCCATTCACAAAAAATGTCACCTCTGCGTCAGTTAAAGGTACATCAGTAAGATCTTGTCTGGGTGTGGTTATTTGTTCCATTTCCTGTAGGCAGCTGTGTGGTGTGCCATCTACAGGAATTGGAAGTAGTGTCGATGGATTTAATGTCGTGCATCGTTCAATTGTCATATGGGGTTGACTCAATAGTATGGTCATGCAAGAAAGATGTCTGGCAGGGGATAAAAATGCTATTTTCTCTTGCAGTAAAATTATTGCAACTGCATGAGGTACTTTCAACGTGAGAGGATGAAATAATACCACTGAGGCTGAAGCTTGTACTGCCATAGCTGCTGCGACTACCGCTTGTACACAGGGTGGCAATGATTGTGCCACCGGATCTAACTGTGATGAATAGTAAGCTATGGGGCGTTGCTTGCCGCCATGTTGTTGCGTCAGTACTGACGTCATATATCCCCGCCTACAATCTACAGTTTGGAAAAATCTCTTATGGTAATTCGGAAGCCCTAAAACTAATGATGAAACTATCAGTTGTTTTAGTCTGCAAAAGGCTGCTTCTGCTTTTGGAGTCCAGTGCAGTGTTTTTTGTGCTGCCATTGGTGTTTTAAATATTAAATCAGCCAATGGAGCCGTTTCCAAAGCATAATTTGGTATCCAACTTTGACAAAAATTAGTCGTTCCCAAGAAGGACATCATTTCCTTTTTGGTAGTTGGTCTAGGTGCTTGTAAAATAGCTGTTTTCCGATCTTCATCTAATGTTTTGCCTTCTTTGGATATCACATATCCCAGGTATTTAACCTGTTCCTTTCAAAGTTGCAATTTATGTTTATTCACTTTATGCCCTTGTTCAGCTAAGAATTTCAACAAGGCTATTGTATCTTCCCTACACTGCTGCTGGGTAGGGGCTGCAAGCAGGATGTCATCTACATAAAGTAGTACTTGGCTGCCCCCTGGCGGAGAAAACCCCGCCAGGTTGCTAGCCATTTCTTGTGCGAATATTGTTGGACTTTCACTATATCCCTGTGGTAGTCGGGTGTACGTATACCTTTTGCCCTGAAATGTAAATGCAAACCAATGCTGGCTGTCAGGGTGGATAGGTATTGAGAAAAATGCATTGCTAATATCTACCACGGTGAAATATTTTTGTTGCGGCTTCAAATCATTTAACAAGGTATGTGGGTCTGGCACCGTAGGTGCTCTTGGTATTACCGCATCATTTACAGCCTGTAAATCTTGTACCATCCGCCATTCCCCGTTTGCTTTTTTTACAGGAAATAGAGGAGTATTACATGGTGAATCTAAGGATTCCACCAGTATCCCTTTCTTAAGTAATGCCATTATGATAGGTTTGATTCCCTGTTCCGCATCCTTGCTCAAAGGATATTGTCTTTTTCTTGGTCTAAAGGCCGATTTTGGTGTAATAACTACTGGCCCTGCTGTTCGAATAAGTCCTACATCTGATTTCCCTGTTGACCAAAGAACATTTGGTATTTCACTCAAAGCTTTTTCTTCTTCTTCTATCAAGAACGCCAGTCAGCTGTCTTCACTCTGTTGTAAGTGTACAGCTGGGCGTGCCTGCGTTAACCAATTTAGTTTCTGCTTCTGTACTCCTAAGTCCGATAATTCTGAGTCAATTAGTTTCTCCCATTTTGTCACTTTGTTACCTAAGTCTACCCACCTAACATTCTTGTTTTTGGTTAGGCTAACATGCGGTAGTTTATTGGATTTGTACAATTCCAAAAACTCCTGAGGTAATGAACAACTGGCTACACTATTGCCCTCAGTGTCCCAGTATAGAGTCCGTAGTATTAGTCTATTTGCGGGATTCCTGAACAATTTTTGTTCATATTCTTTATTAGGTCCTGATGTGCTACAATAATAGAGGGTACAATGTAATAAATGTTGCTGGTCAACATCGAGGGGAAGCACCTTGCTGGTGGCTACATTCATCAGTTCCTTGGTCACCGCCCCTGGACCGGTTGTAACCAGATCCTGGCTGTACCAATAATAAGCCTCACCCTCCGATCGTACTACAAAAGTATCAGTTTGTCTCTGTGCCTCCATACCGTTCATGGTAGGGACTACTGCTATGCCGAAAAGTTGCATAAGATTTTTTCCCAATAAGTTCATGGGGCATTTGGCAGAAAGTACTATTTTACTTCTTTGGGTCATGCCCGAGACAGGGTCAGTTATTGCTATATCATGGGAAAGTGGTTTCCTGTACAGCTGTCCGTTTGCTGCTTTCACTAATATGTAATCAGGTGACTCAGAATGTTCCGGTAACTTTGAAGGATGTATCAAAGTTCGTGATGCTCCTGAATCACACAAAAATTTGACTTCTTTCCCTTCCACCAGAAGTGTCACTTCCGGTTTAGCGTCTGCCAAATAGAGCTCTAAGCTCAGTAATGCCAAGTCTAAAACTTCACTTTTCCCAACTTTTACATCCGGTTGCATGTCATTTGTTTCTTCTAAGGTATTTACATTATTCCCCTGCTCATTAGTCTCTCCTGGTGACTGCTGAGTAGCATAACTGTCATATAGTCAATCCTCATCTTCCTTATCCTTTTTTTCCACAGGTGCCTTGCTCCTGCAATTCCTTGCCAAATGTCCCTTCTTACCGCAATTGAAGCACTCACCTTTTTTCTTTCTGTTTTCATAAATTTCTGAGTTTCTGTCAGAGCGTTTGTTACCCTGAGTATTTTGCTTACCCTTTTTGGCTGTTTGTACTACAAAAACTTCCGCACCGTCTTCAGCTGTGAAGACCTGCGTTTTCTTTTTCTTTTTACTGTTAAAATGTTTTTCGGCATGTCTAGCATATTCTAACAAGGCTTGAAGCCTACTTGTTCGGTGGTCTATCATGTGCTTCGTGATGAAGCTATTGATAGGGGCAATACAACCTTTCAAAAATGCATTCTTCAATTGTTGTTCGTATGAGCTATCATTCTTTTGATTTTCAGGAACAGGCATGCCACTATGGTTATTAAAACATTCTAATAATCTACCATAGTATGCATCTACTGTTTCATTATCTTGTTGTACACATTGGTTAATGCAAGTCCAGTCTGCCCTAGGTTTTCATTTCTCAGTAATGCGGTCTGTAAGACCCTTCAATCTAGTATCTAGTTTTGCGTCACTATGTGGGAGTGGCCTGAGTTGCGCGTCACGGGCATTCCAGGCGCCACAAATCATGTGCCAGTCCGGACCTAAAATTTGTCTAACTACTCTTTCTACCTCTTCCCCATTTAGGTGGTAACTCAATCTCATGCCCTGTAAATCCTGTAGAAATTTCTCAAAGTTAATTTTTGGATGGGGAATTCCTTCTGTAGCTTTTCGGATGTCTTCCGGTGTCCATGGTTTATACACTAAGAGAGTTGAGGCCTGGCCCTCCTGTCCTGCCTGTGGGTTTGGTACTTCTATTAATGGACAGATTTCCTCACTCTCATCTAATAAACTTCCGCTTGGTTGAACATCTATAAGCGTTTGACGTGTTCGGGATCTAGTCCCGATAGGTTCTTTTACAAATGGTTGTCTTAATATCCCTGTTGTCTCTGGGTAACGTGGGGGGGGGTCCAGCCCGCCCTCCCGCTTCATATTCTAAGTAAGGCATCGGTGGAGGTGGTAGGGGAGGGACCGATGCTACTATTATGTTATTATCCTCTTTGTCTAAAAATATTGCTTTTTCATTTTTATTTTTCTGTTCCCTTCTTTTCACTTCCTCAATCCTCCTATGTGCTTGAGGAACGCCCAACTGTTGTTGTTTTGCCTGACCTTCTCGTCAGATTTTAACTGTTTCAAAAGTTTTACTAATGATATTTTATCTAATTTACCATCAAAGTCATACTTGTTAACCCATTTTGAAAAATATCTCACATTATCTGCTCTTTGCAATTGCATATATTTTGCATCTTCTGTCAGGGGCGGGTCACGTGACCATTTAGTGCATTCATTTTTCATGTCTCTGAAAGAGAAAAAAAGAAAAGAGAGAGAGAGCAAAAAAAAAAGAACTGTTACGTAACCCTTTCTCTTGTACCACGTGGTATCTTATTCCCCGTATTCACAGTAGTGTCTAGAATGACTGTTTACTTTGCTTTGTTTACTTCCTGATCTATGACTCAAGGTACAATACTTCGACTACTTCTCTCCCTGCTATCACAAACCTTAGCAATAGCACAGTGTAACCTGGTCCCTGATCTAAAACAAAAACAAAGAGAGGAATTCTGCTTACCCGAGCCTCCCGCTTATGTTTGATATGCTTTTTAGGATCCAGTTTTCCGCTTTTCGGCCACAGATCAGACAAGTGGACAGCCTCTTTAGACACGACAATTTAGTCGGAGGTCTTTCCTTCTTCTGCGCAGATTTCGGTACCACCTATATATTCTGACCTGCAGCTTACCAAGGGAATTCCGGCTCGAAGGACCAAAATGTTAAATAAATTTGTTAGAGTCAGACTGTAAAAATCATTGAGTTATTCGAAAACAATGTCAATCAATAACAAACAATAATGCAGGAGAACTCAAGTATCTAAAAGCTCTAATGTACATTAGGAGGCAAAAAACCATACACAAAGTTTGTATAGAATTTTGACTAACTTTATTGACAGAGGGCACCATTTTTATATATGTCATTATCAGTTTTGCCCACCTCACTGGCGTGGTCAGTGACAGGGTCTTTACATCATAGTAAAAGTGCTGATATTGTGTTTTTCAAAAAAGTCTTTTTCCCATGAGAAAGTTACAGCCTTGCAAGCATCTGGTCAGTCACGATGACCTCCTGAGGATGTAGCCAATTCAAGGCTCTTAGATTAGTTCGAATACAATGGGTGCAGTTTTTCTTTAATGCCTCTCTTTGTCTTTCTGTTTACCAGCTGCGCACTATCTCTGATAGTGCGCACAAGGCTATTCTCCTGGTGGAAGCAGGAAGAAGATACACATGCGAACAGATTTATTATTTTCTAACTTTGCAAAATAATCTTTACTTGAAAGACATGAGCCAGGCTGTGCTTGCACGCTGCCAAGGCCAAATTTCTGATTACACTGCAGCTAGTGCTTCAAGCAATAATATGCAGGTTTATTTCTACTATTATTCTAGTAAGACAGAATTAAATGCATTACATAAACTTTGTTCTCTATTATGGATTTAAGTACATTTATTCCTAACTAAAGCACACATTTCTCTATATATTTAATCACACAACTTATATGTGTTTGAATGTTTAAATACACATCTTCCTAAGCAGCACACATTGTAAATATATTTTTCTAGGCAGCATGTATGTAAATATATTTTTCTAAGCAGCATGTATGTAAATATATTTTTCTAAGCAGCATGTATAGATTTTTCTAACAAATACAAACTGTGGGAACACGAGGATCCCACACATTTAAAAACAATTGTTCATTTAATATAAGGGAACAGGTACCAATGCACAATGGATGAAAAGGCCCTTTATGGCAACATTACTGTACCGTTTGATCAATTTTAAAGGGACAGGATAACAAAACTACAAAATAGATGTTAGCCCTTTATCCATTGATCGATCTATATCCACACCCATCCTACTTTGAGACACTGTATGCCATATTGCAAAATTAAGTTTAAATCTCTTTACAGATTTGTTGCTGCTTGGTTCACTAAAACAGTAAAATAAAATGATACAAGCCTTCATGTCAACAAATGCTTTTCAAAGTATTTAAAAATCACCATTCACAATACAAATGTATATGTACAATGCATTATGTGTGCATTGTGACCAAACAGCACCTCTCATTTTGAAAACTAATTAGTTTCCGAGCAGACTTCTAAACCAGTCGAAAAAAATACACCCACAGCTGTGGTTCGGCTGGATGAACATTACTAATTGCACGGTACACAGATGGAAGCGTGATGCTATAAATCACATCTCTCTTAGGCCATTCTGAGCAGAAAGGTGGTCTAACATTAAAAAGTAATGCTCACCGGGAATAAAAAAGGTAGTTGTTGCGCCGAGCTGAACGGGAACTGCTGGAAATGTATGGCGGTCCGTGAAATTCTTAGTGGATCCAGTAGCAGGTAAAATGTCCAATTCTCTAATTCTTGGTAGAAAGAAAGGAAATACCTGCTGCTGGAACCTCTTTTTATTAAGGGGGGGAAACAAAAGAAATTTACGTTGGGGTGGAGGTGTTATAAGTTCTTGATAAAGCAAGCGGTGGCTTGGATTGCAACAATCTGATTGGTTGCCACAACTTGCTTTATCAAGAACTTTTAAATTGGATTTTCAGCAAGAATTTTAATGTGACCTTAATGTAAAAACATGTTGAATTGCAACTACATATGCTAAATTACACATTTAGTTATGATTTCAGTAGTTTTTACTTTAAGGTGAACTATAAATCTGCAGTAAACTTTCTCTTGCGTGTGGAAGGCACTCTGGGGTAACAGCTTCTAATTTGTATCTTCTCATGGCACGCTCAAGTTTAAGCACACAGGCGCCATGAGAAGGTACTCGGGGTTAATGAGGGATCCAAATGGATCTGTTAGGCCATGATTTAAGTTGTTTAAAAGGCAACCTGAGATGTTGTCTTTCCCATTGATGCCATGTTTAAATTTAAATGTATGCGGACCACCATATTCATTAATATGCTTGGCTAAAGCATTTGTCATCACACTTCTTCTTATATCAGATTTATGCTCTATAATTTGGTCTTTTAACTGTCTTGAGCATTTCCCTACATAAAAACATGTGCATCTTGTACATGTACTTAAATAAACAACTAGTGTTGTGTTACATGTTGTCTGACATCTTATACTAAATTTGTGCTTGGTTATTGCATGTTCAAATTCTAATAAATGACAAATATTATTACAGCAACTACAGTTGTAGCAAGGTAGTGTTCCATTCTTAACCTTAGAATGTATCACGCATCAAGATTACCGTCTCTCTTCAGATAGTAGGCTGTGTAATAGTGGCAAGTATACTTTGGGGTCGACTGAGGAGGAAAGTAGCATAGTCATTTTGTATCCTGTTTATTACCATTGGAGGAGCAATAAGTAAAGCAGAATTGTCCAAAAACTGCTTAACTATTCCTGTATCCCAGACAGAAATTGCACAGGCCAGGCTATATGTAATTAACCTTCATTATTTCATGGAGATATAGGTATTAGATTAGCAGTCACAAGAGCAATAGGATGCCTAGTCGTGTACCTTTAAGTAGACACGCAAGCTCTTATCATCCTTTAACAACACTCAATACCTGCATGTGGGATATTGTCAAAATCCTTGGCCAGGACAAGATAAGCAGTGTGCAGAATAACCACTGCCCACAGCTTCATTAATCTTTACAAAGAAACCTAAAAGGTTCAGGAGATAGGACGTGCCCTTCACAAAGCCAATCTGAATGAGGTGTGGATCAGTTAGGTTGTCTATCTAGCATAAATGAATTTGGCTGTGGTACATTCCATGGCTTTGCATATAAAGCTGGTGAGGATGATTGGGCCTATAACTACCTAGGTGTATAAATGGTCTACTGGAGAGGTTAAGATTGAAAAGCTTAAGTAGAGGCTTGGATAGTGCATGTTTAGTGTACTGTGAGAATGTAATCTGGCAAATTAACTGGGACCATAGAGGGTTTATTTTTACCCTTTGACAGTGATTTTAAGCCTTCTTCCAAGGTGATTTCTGGAGAAGCTACATTTTCAGGGGTAATGGGGGGGCAATGCTGTGGGTAAATTAAATAAAGTTAGCACTACATTTGTCTGCTAATATGTTGGGTATATCCTTGGGATCAGAATATGCAATATTATTACGGATGATCTCAGTGCATATTTGGACATTATTCCTTAATTTCCTGACAAAATGGAAGAAAGATATATAATTTCCTTTGGCATGTTTAGTGACATTGCATTCTTAGTCCTGCTTTACATTTTCTAATAGTGCTCTTAAGTTCATTGCTGATATGTTTCAGTGTGATCTTGAGGAAAGGGATGGGTATTTCTTACGTTTCTTTATTTAACTTCTTTTGTTACTTAGTTTATTAATACTGGAGTTCCACCAGAGAGTTTTTTTTCCTGAAGTTACTATTATATTTAGGGCAGATGGGTACAGACATTTCTATGCAGCTGTTAAGGTACTTATAAAAACTGTAGATGAGTATGGCAGCCCTGTCATTTGGGTCCATTTGCAAGAGATTGTTGGGAGTTTTGCAGAGGTCTTCTACAAGATCTCCTGGAAAAGTCTCTAAAGATAAACTCCTTTTGTGGCAGGATGGTGCAACTAGGCCTGTCAGAGAAGATGACTTCTTCGTGGTGAGATTTAACCAAGGATGAGGAGTTGAGTGGTGAGGTACAGCTAAGGGCTGGTCTGGTAAAGACAAGGTGAAGGATATTAATTCCTCTAGTGGGTAGTTCTACTGTTTGTACCAGCACAGTGGTATTAACAAAGTCTAGGAAATGCAGAACTTGTTTCCAGTTATTTCACTAGCGTACTCCTACACATTTTAGATCAAAGGATAATAATTTACGCAACATTTCCTCTACCTAAGATAGAAAATAAGTTAGCAGCAAGAGACAGCAAAATCAAGACGATATTGAGGAAGGGTGGAGATCAGAGACACGGTTAATGACACAGGAAACTGACTACATGCTCAGACAGACAGGAGAGCAAACACATGCCAGCTGGTTGCTGTTTGCATTTTCTTTCAGTATAACTCATCTTTCAGTGTGGCACGTTACTGAGTCCTCAGAAGAATGAAGATGTTTTTATGATTATCCTTATTCATTTTACAGACTGTCTCAGAGATATTTGGCACTGTATTATGCAATTTTATTTTAAGAACTGATAGTTATGTTCATACTGAAGGGTGTGTTCTTCCTTTTAACAGCCTTTGCATGCATTTGGGGGATACTGGACTAGGCTGTGAGTGAGTTAAGTATGTATGTTTCTGTGACTGTATGGTAGGATTCATTGCTTATTAATTTTATGTACACATCTGTAGTATTTCCAAGATCAAAATGTCCATCCTTTATGGGATAAAGGGAGCCTATACTTTAAGAAATATTTTGTGATATCTATGTTTCATATTTAGCCTATTTTGTTGCTTCTTTTTCAGCATTTTGCAGCTGGGGATTGCCACAGTTTCACTCCTTTTTTCTTAGAGCTAGGAAGAAAGATGATCATTTCTGAACTTGTGTGTTGAAACATTTATACCTTTTCAGGAGTAAATTACGTCTCCCATTATATTTATAAAAAGAGGTTTGTATTTGCCTTGGCAAATCTGACCAAGTAATTACTTTTTTGTTTATTTCTGAATGCTCGTGGTTACTTGTATTAACTATGAATTTGACCCATACTTTAATTCATGGAAAATATTTTCTTTCCTTGTAAGAATATTTCTTTGTGCAATTACAGATTACAAGATGGCAGCCCTCTGTACTGCTAGTAGACATCTGTGTTAGTATGCACTTACAGACTGGTTGCCTGGAGACAGATTTTGAGTGGTTCATGGAAGCTAGCTGTATACAATGCCAAGTCGCTGCACTGTTATTACAAAAACTGCACCGACATGATAGCAGTCCCTCATTACATACCATTTTCTAAGTTACTTAGGCTGCTTCTTTGTATGAGAGTTGGAGCATGTTTCTTGGTTTACCACAAATGAGTCTGTGGTGGGAATGCAATGCATAATTATTGTGGGGCATTATGATTTACGGTGGTGTCATTTCTCTCAGCAATATTTATTCCACCTTTCTCAACTTTAGCAGTGAAGAAACGCTGTTTCCTGTCAGTTCTGGCAACAGAAGAAAACCATTCTGGTTTTCAGCTTCAACGATCATATAGTCAGTATTTTCTGTTTTTGAAAACCATTATAATTAGTTTGATTAACCTAGAAATATATTTTTTCATCAGTTGTTCATTGTGTAGCTTGATACCTGTAAAATCAAGTTTGAAGATGGAAAGATAAATGATTTTTGGCAGTGGGTTTGTTTCTGTAATGTAGTAAGCCTTGGGAAGGTGGTCTTACATTTTTCATAGGTTCATAGTTTCATAGATTAGTACTAAGCTAACTGCCCTTGCAAGCCATTTTAAGCCTAGCCAATTATCCCTTGTGAGACTCAAACCCTGCACCTTGTGTTTGCAAGGCAAACACCTTAACCATTAGGCCACCCTTCCAACTTATCATTCTGGAAAGGGAGACTTGCAGAAAGAAATACTTTAGAGTATGCAGATGTTCTTTTCAGAGAGTATGCATAATCTGGATGCCACTTATTGGAGAGTAAGCACATGGCATTAATCAGAATCAAGTCTGCTTGGTACGACTTCAGTTTTAAGGATCAAGACCCATTTTAAGAAGAAATTTAATGACACCCAGGAGACACAAAGTATTGCTTTATCTCTCTGTCTCTGGGAACTGGAAAGGATGGTGTACACAGTGTGTAAACTAAGTTGCTTCAGAGTGACATCAGATTGTATCCCTGCTATGTAATGCTGCTTGCAGTAGACCAGTGATGGGTCCATCTCTATTTGCCATACTTGGAATTCTTTGGGTGCTATAGTAGTCAACGAATTAGCTGCAGCAAACTATTAGGAACAATGCTGCAATGCTCAAGAAAAAGAAGTTCACAGTAGTAGAAACACTTAATTTATTAGACAAGATAAAAGCTTTTGGGATTAGTTATCAATAATACACTTTTAAAAAAACATCTCCTTATATACACTTAGCACATGACACAGCCAGCTAATAAAATAACACATCCAATCAACAAACAACGTAAAATACATAATAAAACAAAAATTAAATAATTTTATGTAAATACATATACATAAGCAGTTTCTAAAAAAAATATATATATTTCTTATATCATTTGTATTTCATTTGTTTTTCAACTAAATAGGGTTTTATAGTGACCATGTTATTCAAACCAGAGAACTTATCAGCATCTAATCTAGTTATCCACCCATATTCAGCAATATCTAATTTATTATTTATATCACCTCCTCTTACATTCCTATGAATAACTTCCAAAGCTTTAAATTTAAATGTATGTGGACCACCATATTCATTAATATGCTTGGCTAAAGCATTTGTCATCACACTTCTTATATCGGATTTATGCTCTATAATTCGGTCTTTTAACTGTCTCAAGCATTTCCCTACATAAAAAGATGTGCATCTGAAAGACAGTTTTATACCTCAAGCTGTTACACTGTTACACTGTTAAATAAAACTTGCATACTACCTCTCCCTCCAGTATTGTAAGTTGGTTCACATTTGGAAGGAAATGAGCTTTTTGCAGAAGTGTGCTGTTTTGCACAGTATATATATATATATATATATATATATATATATATATATATATATATATATATATACTGATATTGGTATGTATATTATTGTCTATTTGTTGTCTTAGATTACTTCTTGTTAATTGTCATGTTTTTATATGCTGGTGGAGGACTTGCAGAATAGGAATTTCATTGTACTTTGTGATGCTGTCTCTAGTATACATGACAATAAAGTTGAATTGAATTGAGTAGAAAAAAATGAAAACTGTTCATCGAAGCCACCTTTGACAAAAAATTCAACAATTTCTTTTTTGTAGGGGGCAAGCTGCTGTGTACCTCTCATGTGGGGAGACTCTCCCCAAATCCCTAGGACATATATAAAAACTCTGAGGTCACACAACAGTGGAGAAAGAAGAAAACACTGCCAAACGTAATTTTGGCAAACAGCACACAGTGTTTTTGCATTCGCCAAAATTACATTTCATCACATGACATGGTCCCTTATAAAGTGCGATGCAAACTGTCACAACTCCAGTCCGATCCCCCACCCAACCTGTTACAGTAGCAGGCAAAGAAATATAGTTTAGGCGTTTCAGAATAACATTTATTATCACAGAATAATGTTATGTTGTTAAGCTACATGTTTCAGATTGTAAAACGTGTAGCTGACTGTCATAGCTCCAGGCTGTTCAGAACAGTACTGTAATGCCAAATCTTGCCTACTAGAATTATTTTAAAATACTGTATGCTCACGTTATGTTACTGTACACTGCAGTGAAGACAAGCTGAACTTGAAACCCTCTCCCAACATTACAGATGTCTTCAGAAAACTGCAATTTGAGTATGTTAGAGTTGTGCTTATTTGCACAGAATTGTGCTAATAATGCTTCATTGTAAAATTCTGGTTTCTGCTGGTAAAATGCAAAACACAATGCTGCAGCTCCAGATAAATCAAAAAAAACTACTACAGTGTCATGACTTCTCTAAAGTATTTAAAAAATGTATGTTATGCCTTAATTGCTGTAAAGCAGAAAAATGTCACAGCTCCTGTTGAGGCAGGTGTAAAAATGACAAAGGTGTTATCAGGACCTCCCCCATCAATATCAGACATATCAGAGCACAAAAGCTTATGTTACTAAAAAGTATGTATCCCATCTTTATTTTGTTTTTTAATTCTCAAACAGTGTTAAAATTGGTCTTCGCATACATTTTAAGATGCTTTATTAACACACACAAACACACACACACACACATATATATATATATATATATATATATATATATATATATGTATGTATGTATATATATATATATATATATATATATATATATATATATATATGTATATTTATATATATACACACACACACACACACACACACACACACACACACACACACACACACACACGTACATATACTCACATGCAGATGTACGTATATATTAGAAACATTAAAAAAGCTTGTTAATGACATCTTACAACATTTTATTGATTTGTGTTTTATAATGATCATTAGTACCACACATAATTGACAATACAAGGAAAGGGAGTACGTTTCCTCAAAAACACCATGAAACAAGCAAACAGAAAATCCTTTAAAGATTATAAAACTTTACATTGAAGAAGTAGAGAGAAATGCAGAGGCCATTTGCTAAGAACAATAATGGCATTCAGGATAGGCAACATAGGGAAATAATGAGTCTACCATAACAGAGCAGGCTTGACACTGTAGATGTCAGAATCCTCAACATCCATGAGCACTCTGCTTCTCTATAATGCCTACTCCATTGCACATTATTGCTTACTCACTGTAAATTGTTTCATTACTGCAATTCTAACTGGTGACTTGATGAGGTGAAACATTGACTGTGAGCTACATGTAATTTATAAAGATAATTTATTTTCCCTACAAGTAATTTCATTTGTGATTTGTTTAATTAGATGGACGGCGCAGTGGTGCAGTGGTAGCATTGTCACCTCACAACAGGAGGTTCTCTGGTTTGATTCTTGGTTGGAGTGCCTTCTGTGTGGAGTCCTCCCTGTTTTTGTTTGGGTTTCCTCTGGGTGCTCCGTTTTCCTCCTTACAAAGACATACATCTAGAGTGTTTCTCCCCGGGCTCTGCTGAAAATTGGCTTTGTTCCAAGTTGGTTGCTCAAAGTCGGACTTTCCCGGTTAAATAAATAAAATAAATAATTTAGGTAGGTTGCATTTTTTTTTATGAATAGACTTTCTTAGGGCTGGCCTTAGAGTCTACCTTTGAGGTAATATTTAATGTTTTGCTTTTTAGAATTAGCAGTTTATTTCATGAAGTAATTCAGTCTGGCTATGTGAAGATGGATTTGTTTTATAGCGTATACATGCTTTAGTATGTTTATTTTTTCTTAGTTAAGCTAGTTAGAAGTGGGACAGTTTTACTCGTAATGCTGCTTTCCAATTGGCTATTTTTTCTCCGTGTTTCATTTTATTGCCTGCTCTTTTATTTGTGACCTTTTTATTGCAGTAAAAAGATGGTTTAACTTTGGGAGATAGTACTGTTTTTATGTGTATGTGTGTGTTTTACATGTTAATTGTGTGTGTAGATTGGGTGAAGTTCAGTCATTTGTTCATTTTCTTATTACCAGCTTTATCCTGTTCATGACCATGGTATACAGGGGGTACAAGACAGTAGAAATAATCCTAAATGGCAAGTCAGTCCCATAGTAG
>NC_056725.1:123761882-123776882 GCF_019279795.1 Protopterus annectens | reverse complement strand
ACACATGGCATCATATTAAAACACAGTTTATTATTTATTGATGCTAACTTCTCCTACATAATTGGTTATTCTGGCCTCAAGTGACAGTACTCAGCAGTTGTATAATTCGTATATGATTGTGATGTTTCATTTAACTCTGGCTGTTCGTCAGACCTGGCATCTTTCACAAATGGATGTGACTTCATGAATCATTTAAAGACCTCCTTAATGGAGTCCTGTTCTTAGACTGTAATATGTATGTTTCTTGTTGAGAGTAACAGTTTAGTTATTTAAAATGAATGATGTTTACAGTTAATTTGGAAAGAAATTCTGCTGCTCATTCATATCCAATTTTACTTTAGGACTGGGGAATATGTGAAAAGGGGATTGCTGACTCACAGGAAAAACTGAGAACATTTAAGAAAAGACTCTCAAATTCGCTTCCAGATCACCATGATGAATTACATGCTGAACAGATCCGATGTAAGGTAAGACCTGGATTGACTTTTATTTTTATGGAATTTGTTATACTAATGTACTGGCTGCATCATTTTACTGATTTCTGTTTCTTTAAAGGGGAAGATTCTGTTATATTGCTTAACAGCTCATAGTTTAATTTTCCATACACTTTCTCCTTTCCAGATTTTATTTTTATCTTTTTTGTCAGTGCTTATCCTAAAAGAGTACTTGCTGATATTTCCAAAGTTTATCTAATTTATCTATCATTTTCTGTTAGACACTTAACACTTCATGATAACCACTGTTTGTTGTTCCATCACATGGATCATGTGAATTATCCAAACTTCTACAGTTGTTTTGATCTTTTAATGCTAATTTTTGTAATATTTAATTGTGTTCTTGATTTGCAAGAAAAGCTCTTAAAAATAAATAAAAGTATGGGCTTTTAACAAAAGAATAAAATCAATTTATAGAAATTGTTTAGCTCCGGCCTTTTTTTGGTTCATGGGGGGCTGGGCTGTAAACAATGCAACAAGGTACATGTTTTAGGGCAATGATATAGTATACTGACTATATACAGTCCTAGTTAAGTTTTGCTTTAAAAATATTTTTAAGATTTCAAGCATGTTTCTCATAATCATCTTGATAATACCCACCATTCTGTCCCATGTGAGACTGCTGTAAAAAAAGTACCCAAGTTAAAAAAAAAAAAAGAAAGAAAAAAACTTCTCAAAATATTTGTGTTTAATACCAGCAGTCTGAACTATTCAGCTGATGTTGATGTAGATAAATTGCAAGTGTTTATTCTGCCTCCGGATTCTAATCTACTATTGTGACTTTGCTTGTTATGACTGACCTGCCCAGTCATCTGCGACAAATAATTAATTTCACAAATCTGGCTTGTCAGGCCTTTACCTTTCCAGCACACAGTATGGACTACTGACCCAAATATGACATTCAGACTGACACAAATTCTTCTACAAAACATTTTATTTACAATAGACAAAGGTGAGATGTTGGTTATTTACTTCTGCCAGAAATTGCAAATGACAAGTTAACAAACTTGGTTTAAGAAGATATGGAGTGTAATTACTACTTCTCATTTCTGTGCATGAATGTGGAGTCAAAAGAATCCGAACGAAAAATGGAGCCAAAAGAATTAAAAAACAAACGTGTTTAGAAGGGAATTAAACTTATACTGCTGGCTAAAAAATAGATGTTTCATTTAGCTGAGAACATTGCTATTGAAACTGTGAAATAAAATGTTTACTTGATCATCATACTATTTCCATGTGTTTAGATTTTTTTTTCATTCCTTTCATTTATTCATTCATTGTGTAGCACCTGCTTTATCTGTTATTGGAACATGGGAACTGAAACCCATCCCAGAAGGCAGTGGATATAAACCAGGAGCTACTAACCACTTCAGACAGTTTGCAGGTTTAATCTTTTCCTCCATATGCATGTGTTTGGGATATGGGGTGGGGAATCCTGGGAAAAAGTCACATGGACAAAAGCAGGATATAAAACCATGCAAACAAAACACCTTATTTAAGAACTAAACTGGAAGAGAGCAACTTTAACCAATACAGCACTTTGCCACCTTTTTTAATTTTTTTTTTTATTCTTCTGTTGGGAATATATGAAGCTTCTACATTTATTTTTACATGTCATGTAAGTAAAGAATTGTGAAAGTTATTCTAGATATTAGAATATCTGTTTTGATTCAAGATCTGCTATTTAAGACACAAGACATTTGGTGGTCTTTTAGATGACTTAATCACTCAAAAGAAAATTTTATTAAACTGAGCACATGTATTATGTACATGCGTAAATGATTTGTGCTGAAGTCAATGGGCTCTAAACAACTGCAGACATATGTATTAACTGGATTTTAGTTGCGGCACATTTTGGTCAGCTTATAAAAGCAGATAGAAAATGAAATGACAAGGAGGTGATACAGAGAAGTAAGTTGAAGAAACATCTAGAACAAGCTGCTGTACTGCTCCTTGAGTAATAACTGCATGAGAAACCAACTTATCAAACTTGGCTTGGCAAAACTTGCCAAAGCCGAACTTCCCAGTCACAGTTTCTATAAGAAATCACTGTTTTCTAGTGATTTTTAGTGTTTTCTTTCTTTTAGGAGACTACATCCTTCTTTTTGTTTGTGTGACCGCTGAGCTGTTTGAAGGTGTGTGGGGGGGGGGGCAAGCTCGTTGCAAAAAATGCTTACATTTAATTTGTTTCATGAAGTTGATTTGTTGAGCAGATACACTCAACAAGATGGTTCCTCAAGGAATTGTAACACAAGGACTCATAGTGGAAACTTAAAATAAGGAAGACCAATGGAATTAATTGGATAGGCTGCAGGATTGCTTAACCACAATATCAAAAACAAAAACATTTTGACAAAATTTGCCAGAAAGTTTCCATCCTTTAGCAGTGTAGGAGCAACGAAAGTAACAAAGAGATTGAGATTAACCAACTAAAAAGGCAATGTATGTGTGTGTGTGTGTGTGTGTGTGTGTGTGTGTGTGTCTCTGTGTGTGTGTGTCTGTGTGTGTGTGTGTCTGTGTGTGTGTGTGTGTGTCTGTGTGTGTGTCTGTGTGTGTGTGTGTGTGTGTGTGTGTGTGTGTGTGTGTGTGTGTCTGTGTGTGTGTCTGTGTGTGTGTGTGTGTGTGTGTGTGTGTGTGTGTGTCTGTGTGTGTGTGTGTGTGTGTGTGTGTGTGTGTGTGTGTGTGTGTGTGTGTGTGTGTGTGTGTGTGTGTGTGTGTGTGTGTGTGTGTGTGTGTGTGTGTGTGTCTGTGTGTGTGTGTCTGTGTGTGTGTGTGTGTGTGTGTGTGTGTGTGTGTGTGTGTGTGTGTGTGTGTGTGTGTGTGTGTGTGTGTGTGTGTGTGTGTGTGTGTGTGTGTGTGTGTGTGTGTGTGTGTGTGTGTGTGTGTGTGTGTGTGTGTGTGTGTGTGTGTGTGTCTGTGTGTGTGTGTCTGTGTGTGTGTGTGTGTGTGTGTGTGTGTGTGTGTGTGTGTGTGTGTGTGTGTGTGTGTGTGTGTGTGTGTGTGTGTGTATTGGTGAGGAGTATGTGTAGATGATTATGTAAGAACCTGGAAAGAAAGGAGACTAGTAATGTTACTAAGTGAAAACCTTGCTTGGAAAGTCTTGAAGTCCAGTAAAGTTAATTAAGGAAGTTAAATTGTTGTGAAGTTAGACGAAGAGTAATTTATATTGTTAGTAGTAAATAAAACCAGTTTTTTGAATTTGGTAACTTTTTTCAGTTGTTTCCCTTTTTTGCCCTTCCATTGATCTCAAGATTCCTGGGTTGGACTTCACATTGTCTTATTCTTTTTTTCTCGGACAAATGGCCAGGAACCAACTACTGCATCAAGCTTTCTTTATACTTTTCTCACCTGTCATTTCCTCATGCACAGTGATGTTCTTTAAGAAAATGAAATTACAGTTGTGTAAAATCTTAACATAACATTAGATGTTCTTCTCTTCACTTTTGCAGTATTCCTAATGTAAGGTATGTCTCGCCAAGGATAGCCCAACATCTGGCCAGTATACCAAAGCCTTTAGAATCTGTAGATGTCGTATGTCACACATATGCTCTCTGCTGAAGGTGTAAGGCATAAAGGTGATATATGGATGTGTGTACCTCAGAACTGAAAAGCCCCAGGACTAGCAAAATATCCATAGGGACCTACAGGAACATGCGTATCTAGAAAGAAGAGAAAAGAAAGATCCCTGGCTGGGAAAGTAAGAGAAACAAGACAGAGCAGAAATGGCGAGGAAGGAGGGAGCGAATACTGCAACAGTGAAAAGAAGGACATCTACTGTCATGGTAAGATTTTACACAACTGTACTTTGCCCTTCCATATCGCTGTTGTATTCCTGATGTAAAGGAGAGTTCAAAAGCTTAAGAGAAAACCAAGGAGGAGGAAGGCACTGAAGAGCACTCTACAAACCCATGCAGGATAGCTCTGGGAATGCCAGCTCTTGCTCTGGAAACAAAATCCAACTTGTAATACTTAGTGAAGGTATGGACAGAAGTCCAAGTAGCAGCCTCTAGGATAGAATTGGTATCCAGTCCTTTAAAAAAAAAGCGCCAGAAGGAAGCAACAGCTCTGATAGAATGAAGCTTTACCTTAAAAATAATAACAAAAAGAAATGGCCTAAGAAATCCAGGAAGACACGGTTTGTTTACAAACTGCCAAACCCAAAGACCTGGGATGAAAGGAAACAAAAAGTTGCTTAGATTTGTGAATGGCCTTAGTCTTATCCAAATAATATCTGAGTTGCCTATGCAAATCCAAGGTGTGAAGAACCTTCTCATTAGCAGACTATAGAGATGGAAAAAAAGAAAGGTAAATTAATAGATTGATTAAGATACAACTCATTGACCACCTTGGACATAAAAGAAGGATTAGTATGAAGAGACACCCTGTCTCTGTAAAACACTAAAAAGGAGGAACAGTCATAAGAGCTTGAAGTTCAGATGTCTTAGTTCAAGTAAGGGCCAAAAGAAAAACAGTCTTCCAAGAACAATGCTGCAAGTAGGCTGAAGCAGCAGGTTCAAAAGGAGCCTGAGTCCATTTTTAAAGAACAAAACTGAGATCCCAAGAGGGTGGAATCTACTTCCTGAGAGGCCTGATATGAGTGGTGCCTTTGAACTTATTTTGACCCTAAACCTAGAGGCTAAATGAGGAATCAAAGTCAGACAAGCAGAAATTTCTGAGAGGGGAGCTCTAACAGAAGAATATGCTAACCCAGCATGGAGCAATTCATACAAAAAAGAGAGGGATCCCAAATGAAAGGGATCCTGTTTACAAGAGATGCACCAGACAGAAAATCTCATCCATTTGGACAAATATGATTTCCTGGTAGTGGGTTTCCTGACCTCCTTTAGAACCCATAGCGCATCTTCAGAAACAGGTGCCTAAAAGGGATCAAAACCCTGTCTACCACAGTGCCAATTGAAGAGTAGACAAGGGATGATGGATAAAAGACACCTTGTCTTATGTGAAAAGATCTACCCGATGAGGTAACTTGTGGTAATTGCCCTGGCTAAGTGAAAAAGAACAGAGAATCAGTGCTGTCTGGACTAAAAGGGAATCACCAGCAAGATTTTGTGGGGAGTCCTGCTTGTGCAGGACACTTGGAATTAGAGGACGAGGAGGCAAGGTATACCTATGCATCCATTTCCAAGGAAAAGAAAGGGCATCCGTCTCTAAGTCAGAGGACTTGGGACTCTGGAACTAAATAGAGGAAGTCATCTTTTTTGGGGGGGGGCAAAAAGATCTACCTGAGGAATCCGCCATTGTTGGACAATGTCCAGAAACATATCTCTGTGAAGCATCCATTTGTGAGCCTGTGTGCTGGACCTGCTCAAAGAGTTTGCAACTATATTTCACTCTGAAGGGATGTAGACAGCCTGAAGAGTCACTTGGCACTGAGCAACTAGGCCCCAGACCCGAAGAGCAAGTCTGCAGAGAAGGAGGACTGTCTTCTCCTTTGCTTGTTGACATACCACATCAATGTGGTATTGTCTGTGAGAACGTTGAAGGATCTTAGAAGAAAGAAAGAGTGAAAAGCCTGATTAGCTTTAAAGGAGCTCTCATCTCCTTGATATTAATGTTATTTGACCTCTTATGGGGATGTCACAGACCCTTGACCCTGAAGGAACCGAAGGAAGCTCCCTAACCCCTGTTGGAGGCATCCAAAAAGAGCTGTTGAGATGGAATTGGAGGTTGGAAAGGATGACCTGGGTTGAAAGAAAGCTGATGAATCTACCATTCACTGAAGCTCTAGTTTGAGATAGGGAAGGAATGGAGCTAGAAAATTCAGTGAATGACAGTGTTGAAGCTACACTGACTTGAGGTACCACTGAAACTTTCTCATATGGATCCTGGCTAAAGGCAGCACAGGAATGGTGAAATCCATGAATACTAGAACCCTGAGAAAATCCCTGGCTTTGACTAATGCCAGAGGAAGAACAGATTGGAAAAAGGCCCTCAAAAAGAGGGCCTCGGGTGGAGACAGGGATACCAACATGGAAATAGTCTGGATCCTCAACCAAGGAAAACATGATCCTGAGAGGAAACTGACTGATTTTTGAAAATTTATGGTAAACCTCAGGCTTTGTAATAGGCAAACAGTAAACTAAAGGTCCTAAGTAAGGAATATTTGAACCCTTCTCATACTACAAAAGGCAATAACAGGAGTGGGGCATTTGTTGAATACCCTTGGGGCAGTAGAGAGGGAAAAGGGCAAAGCAGAGTACTGAAAATGCCAGGAAGAAACAAATAAATGCAAAAACGTCACAAAGGGGGGATGGATAGGGATGTGAAGGTAGGCATCCTTGAGGTCCAGAGATACCAGGAAGGCCTGGGGTAGAAGAAGAGGGCACAAAGTTTTAAGGGATAGCGTCCAAAAGGAGGGGAAGTTTAGAAAGGTATTTTTGCTGAGAAAGGTCCAGAATGGGTCACCAGGTGCCTTCCTTCCTTCCTTCCTGGGGACCAGGAGTATCTTGGAATAAAAGCCCTTCCCTCCCTGGGCAGGAGGCACAACTTGAATGCTGGCCTGAGACAGAACAGCCTGAAGCACCTTTGGAAAGAAAGGACGATGTTCCTTGGAGGTTGTAGGATACCCAGAAAGGGAGAAAGGAATTTCCACACCAGAAAATGTCTCTGGTAGATGATGGACAGAACACAAGAGTCCTGAGTGACCTTTAACCAATTTGTAAGGGACAGGGAAAGATGAAGGGACAAGGGAAACTGGCCAAGGGAAAAATGAAGCAAATTGTCAGATGGAACTGGGTTTGTCCTGTAACGAAGGCTTCTGAGAAGTAGAAGTCTGAGTAGACTTAGCTGGAGATACATGCCTAGATCCCTTTTTACTTTTGGGTGGAGGGCAAGATTGTCTGTGAACAAAAGGAGATTTGGTGGGATAGTTCCTCTGGAATCTAGGGATGGGAGAAACAAATATATGTTTCAACTCCTGGAAAGCCTTTCCTTTGTCCTGGAAGGACTTAAAAAGTTCAGCAGCAGCAGAGCCAAAAAGGTTTTTATTATCAAGAGGGCCATCCAACAAATCAGATTTAATGACATCAGTTAAAGGCTGAAGATGAAGCCAAGAATGGCACCTCAGAACAGAACCAAATGCAGCAGCCCTAGAAGAAGCATCAGCTGCTACATAATTACACTTAATGGAGTGTCGAGCCACTTGAGAGGTGTTGACCAACAAGGAAGGGGCCAAGGCCTTTCCTTCAGAATCAGGAAGATCAGAAATTACCTGAGAAACTTGAGGAAGAAGGGCTAAAACATACCTAGTCATATGAGAGTGGTAAAGAATAGCCCTAAAGGCTAGGGTGGCAGTAGTATAAATCTTTTTTGCCTAAACGTTCAGCAGCATAGGTTTGTCTGAAGAGAGAGACATTACGGAAGAGTCAACAGCAGCACATTTATACAGAAATTTACAATCATGTAGCACCTTGTAAATATCTGTCAGGTTTCTTAGGAGCTGAAGGCTGAAAATCAGGGGTAACAGAGGCTGCTGAAAGAGGGGAGCCAGGACTGGAGGAACAGCAGAGGGTTTGGGAGTCTCCATCTAGGGGAGTTTATAATATCGCCTCGAAATATCAGAAGCCTGAGAACAATCCCATTTGAAATATTCCATCATATGAGGAATAGTGTCCCCCAAAAAAGAGGTCTAAGGGAGAATCTGGACTAATAGAATCATGTTCCTCAGAACCATAATCCAAAGGAGAAGGGATCTGAGAAGAGTACGCCAAAGACTCTTCTCCTGAATTCAATCCCTTATCAGAGGACTCCTGCTCTCTGAGCCTCTTAAGAGGAGTATATGACCAGGGAGGTGGAGGCACATAGACTCCTAGAGGAGTCTAGGCCATCAAAGCATTAAACAACCCCTGTGTCAAATCCTGCCATTCATGTTGCGAATCTTTAACAGCAGGGGAGAAATGCTTGCTTTTTTTTTTTTTTGGTTTGTTTGGTTTTTTTTCCTTCTGAAGAATGTCTGCATGAAAAAGTCTAGGAGGTCCGGACCCCTGCCAACACTCTATCATTGTACTAGGAATTTCCTCCTGAACTAAAATTTGCAAAATCCCTCTCAGTTCCTCAGATATAATCAACCAAGGATCCCCTTCAATGTTTGGAGCAGACATTTGTAAAGCCTCCAAGGATGTGCAAGAACTCAGATCCATGCTGGCCTCCAACAGAGTTGTGACAGAGGAATCTGAAGCAACAATGGGACGATTCCCCAGGCTTTCACCAAGCTCAAGTTAGGAGTCTGGGGGAGGCTGGGTAGCAGCTGAATCAGGCCTGAGTTTTTTGGCCTTTTTCTTGGCAGGAGACTGACCAACTGGACAGGAAGACTCTACTATAACACCTTGCACAAGCAACTTAAGATGTTAGTTTTCTATATAAATAGACAAGGAAGAGCAACAACCATGTAGAGTCTTATGCTTGGCAGACAGAACACTGGATGTGATCGTGTGAAGCACCTGAAGAGATGAGACACTGCTCGTGATGATCTTTATGGGGAATCTGCCTCCCAGACTCACGAAAAACAAAATTAGAAGAAGATAAGAAGAAACCCCAATAGGCTACATCTGAATCATGGCTCAGTAACCAGCACAGAAGAAGAGTATTCAAACTGATGTTCAATGATGACATTCGGACTGGTGGAAAAAAGTTCTGAGGTATGCACATACGTACATCACATTTATGCCCTGCCCCTTGTGTGGGGAGCATATGTGTGACATACAATGTCTATAAATTCTAAAGGCTTTGGTATACTGGACAGACATTGGGCTATCCTTGGCAGGAGATCCTGGAGGTACACGCTGGTTTACTAAGTCCATTGAACATGTGGGAGAAACAGACATATGTAGGTTTTGTGGAACCGAGTTGGAAACAGTTACACACCTTATTGCTGGTTGTGATGCTCTAATGGCAGAGGGACTGTATACTAAAAAGCATAATAATGTGGCGAGATTGTTACACTGGAGATTGTGCAAACATTATGGTATCGAAGTGGCTGAAAAACATTGGAAACATGAGCCACAGAGAATCATACAAAATGAAGTTTACATCACATGGGATCACCCAATACCAACAGTCCAAAAGTTAGATGGTAGAAAACCGGACAAAGTGATCCAAGAAAAGAAGACAAAAGTAGCATTGATCATTGAAATTGCCACACCTAGTGACTATAGCGTCTTGCGTACAGAGAGACACAAAGTCATAAAATACCTTAATCTGCAGGCAGAAACGAGAGCCATGTGGAAGAAAACTACCTAGACAGTTCCAATAGTAGTAGGAGCAACTGGTCTTATAAAAAAGAATTTACAATCATATTTAGATATGTTACCAATTCATGTAACATCATATGAATTGCAGAAGGAGTCATTGCTGGGTACTGCGAAGAGCACTTTTGGCTAACATCAAAGAGTGAAATAAAACTAATTTCATGAACTTTAATCATGCTCTGACTTAGGAACGGGGTCCATTCCTGTCATTTTATTAGAAACCCAAAAGACTTGGAGAAATCAGAAAAGGGAGATCCTTTACATTAGGAATACTGCAACAGTGATATGGAACTACATCAGGTACATCATCTTGTGTATTCCACTATGGATGTATTTCTGTGGACCTCAGTTTCTTGTCTGCCTGCTCCAACCAGCCCCTCAGCATCCAATGGGGGGAATGTGAGGTAGTGCAAAACCCACCTACATTCCCCAAGAGATAAGAAGAGAAAAGACAGTTATTAATTGTGGAGATTCTCCCTGTTCCCTAGCTGTCTTTTGGCATCAGGACTATTAAATCATCTCAGGTCTACTTATTTGCAAATGACAACTGTCCGTCTGCATTGTCAGGCAAACTGGCTTGGAAACTGATGATTACAGAGGGACTGAAAAGAATTATAAGATGGCATTTAATCTCCACTATAACAATAAGAGAAATGACAATGATGAAAATGCAAGACTTTGGACTGGTTGATATTTGAAGCGTTGTCCTCTTAAAAAGTATTTACTTTAACATTTCCATGAAACAGGTAGAACAGTGAAATTTTCCTCATGGAACTGGATAAGAGTATATGAAACTGAAGTAATGAAGTGAAACAAATTATGTTGTAGTAAAATTAAATATGAGATACACTGTGGTCGGTGGCATAAAAGGTGGAGGCAAAATTACTGAAGAAAATAATAGGGCAGAAGGTCGAGTATGAAGCCAATTGGGATGATGGCATCACGTCAGCTGTGTGAGATCTCTCCCTCTCGCTCTATATATCCATATATATCCATATTGATAGATATAGATTTTATATATTTATATATATATATATATATATATATATATATATATTGGTCCGTGTCTAAATCCTGAAAGCTGATAATCTTGAAATTCAAAATACTGAAGCCAAAATCTTGAAAATTCAAAATACTGAAAACCCAAAATACTGAATTTCATAATATTGAAAAAACTACAGGATACTAACAGTTGCTATACTCCTGCAAAAGTACATAGTGAAACAAATAAAAGACAAAGCATATTAGTTTACTCCAACTATTAGCAGGGGGGCAAGGCCCTCTGCACCCCCCACACCCCCTGCTACTTAAATATCAACTCCGAGATCGCACTTTACTACACTAAGATGAGTTATGTTGTTGAATAGCAAATTAAAAGGGAGCAAGACTAAGGTTACAACAGGCAATCATGAAGCATGTAATGGTATGTTTCCCATTTTCTTCTGTGGAGTGCGATCTCGGAGTTTATATATTTAATTAGCAGGGGGTGTGGAGGGCGCAAACCCCACATGTGGGGTGCAGGTGGGCTAGTCCCCCTGCTTATAGTTGGAGAAGAGTAATATGTTTTGTTTTGTTGATGTGTTGGAATATTGTAAGTGCTGGTGTACTCTGTTTTTTCAGTATTATGAAATTCAGTATTTTGAGTTTTCAGTATTTTGAACTTTCAGGATTTTGGCTTCAGTGTTTTGAATTTCAAGATTATGAGCTTTCAAGATTTAGAAGCGGACCTATGTATATGTATATATATATATATATATATATATATATATATATATATATATATATATATATATATATTCACTTTATAATCTTGAAATACTAAAATATCGAATTTCAGTATCTCGAGACTATAAAGCTGAAAAATCAAAACACCAAAACCCCAAAAGCGAAATTCAAAATCACAACTTTTAAACACACCCTACACCACACAAACACACACACACATACACCTTCCTGCCCACACTACAACAAACAAACAAAACACACACGGACACAAACCTACCCTACATATAAGCAGGGGAGCAAGCCACCCTGCACCCCCACACCCCCGCTACTTATATATACTAACTCCGAGGTCGCACTAAAAAGACAAAGACATGAAACCCACCACTACGCAATCTACATTCCCTCGCACAAACACACATCACATATGTACAAACACCACCATTCTCAACACTTACACACTCACTACTCTTACCTATATACCGTAACCTACACCTACAACTTCCCAGCATACTAACATACACTAAAATCCCTACCCAAAACCCTTAAAATATAAGCACTTACCTGAATCTCCAGCTATCCGTTAACAAAGTGCAGCACCACAACCGCTGATTCAACATTTCTGGATTTGGTTATGTGGTCTTTCGCGGAACTGAGCCTTCGTTATTTAGGATATATATAGGATCCGTACAGATCCCCGATGGCACTTTCTGCCGAAGCAGAAATCACCGAACATACATAACCGAAAGTGCAGTTCACTGAAGCAGCACTTTTGGTTATATATGCTGGTTGTGCCGGTCGCACTACGGTGCGGTTAAAGGAGAATTCCCTTTTCCCCACTGTAGTGCGACCTCGGAGTGAGAATATAAAAGTCAGAGGGTGTGGGGGGTGCAGGGGGGCTTGCCCCCTTGCATAAAAGAAGATTTATTGTATTTTTTGAACGGACTTTAACGAAAGCGCTTTTTCGGTGAAAGCACTTTACATTTGGGTATTGTGGATTCGGACTATTGAACTTTCATTCAATAGTCCTAGATATATTTATATATATATATATATATATATATATATATATATATATATATACACAGGCACACACACACCCCCACACACATGCTTGCACACTTATAAGGCGCAAGAGAAAAGAAGCTAATTGACTGGAGGAGCAATTGAGAGAAATCCATAAGAAAAGGTTATGCAATTATAGTCAGAAAGGATAAAGCATTCTGTATTAGACAGGTTCAGATTATCATTTATCACTCAGCACATAAGAAGAATTCAGAAAAGAACAAACTTTCACACGCTGAAAAGCAATAAACTTTGAACATCTGAAAAAAGGGCAAAAAAATGGATGACAGCAGCAATAACAAGGAAGAAGGATGTGGCTGGAAATCACAACAAATATGTTTGCAAAATTGTATCAAACTTTTTATAACGCAACAGATAAGGTGGGAAAGAGTACACTAACAATGAAGAACAGCCCTAGGAGGTACCACATACCATGTGATAAGAAATGAAGCACATTGGGTGGATTTTTAACACATTGAAAAATTACTTCTGGAAATCTGCCAGCATAAGGGTGGCTTACTTAGGGAGTAGTTTAAGCTGCATTCTTTATTTGGTAGTTGATAAGGAACTCTCAGGACACTGAGTCAAGTGATAACACATATAGGTGGTGAAACAAAGCTTCTAAAATCCATGCAAAAAGTGAGCATTAAAATGTTCATTAGGGGTCAGCAAAATCAGACTTAACCGACAACTGCTGCAGCACAGATGTGAAGATTTTTTTATAATATTGTCATTTTGGTTGAGGGAGCACTATACCAGTTACATTTGTTAAAAAGAATGTTTAGGGGATTTCTGAAAGCATTAAACTATATATTGACCTGGTGAGACAGATGAAATCGCCATTTGCAACAGTTTTATTTAATATACAGGTGGACTTGGTGAGCTAGGATTTCCCTTAGATGTATTAAAGCGGAATAACATTGTATTCAGCTTTGCAAGGCAGCGCAAGGTACTGATGGAAAAAAATGACAGAAGTCTTAGTCACACCCATTTTGTTTACATGAAGCAAGAGAGGGGCAGGCAGGAATGCCACCTTCTTCCTTATATATTTGTTATGCAGGCTGCAGAAAATAATATCAGATGTATAGCAGCCATGTGTACAGGATGAAGTGTGGTAAGTATGTTTGGTTTATTTGCTGTGAGATGCTCTCTAATGCTGTCCTGCAGACCTTATTTGAAATGCTAAACATTTTTGTGAAATCTGTTGATGCATTTCAAGTACTTTGGCAATTAGGCTGCATGCAGAAGTGACAGAGTGTAATTCATATAAGTAACTAAGGAAATAAACTGGGTGTGTCTTGTGTTGGTGGGATAAAGTAAGAAGCTCACAAGACAGTGTTATTTTGACTGGTTTAAGATGCTGTGTAGATTTATTGAATTAAGAGGAGGTTGTGCAACAAGTCTGACAAATTCTAGGTAGGTGCTAGGGCAGGATGATGCATAGGTGCCAGGTAAAGTTGGTGCATAGGTGCTAAGGAAGGATGATTAATAGCTGCTAGGGAAAGATGATGGATATGTACAAAGGAAGGATGATAGAGGCCTCAGATTTAAAAGTTATGTATCCTCACCTCTTAATGGTAGCTGAACACTCTGATGTTTTAAGACTTTTAAGGGGAACCTACACCCTCAATGCAGGAGTTACGTCTTATTGGGTTGATTGGAGAATTATTATCTTAATACAAAATAACTTTATAAAACATACACACATAGAACTGAGCGCCAAGAAGTATCTCATAAGGAAAATAAGGGGGGGAAGAAGGAATTAAGATTATTCTGTCTATTGTAGAAGAATAAACAGTACTTATGTATTATCACAACCACATTCCAACTGCGTTTTCACAGTCCATTCTTATCATGAACAGAATTTTCTGCTCCACGTATTATCGCGACCACATTAAACAGTACTTGCACAGTCCATTCTTATTCTAAAGAGTTAATTTTCTGCTGTAAATACTTTGCAATATATATTATTAAACATGTCTGTCAAAATATTACAAGGAACACGGTGACATACCATGTCATTAAACTGCTTCTTCTATGGATATCTCAAGCAGATTCCAAGAGTATGTTCGCAGGGCAGTTTGCTCATGAGCAGTACATTATGTGGTCCAAAAGGATTGACATGTATATTATTGTAGAAATATAAATACAAACATTAAAAGGAAAGCCATGATTTGGAGTCACGTTACAATGCTTCTTGTACAGGTGTCTGGGGGCATTTCCATGGGGAACCACAGCTGTAATGCTCATGCTGAATGCATTGGTGCCTGGCACAGAAATACCCAAAGGGCGCTTCCTGAAAGGGGGCGGCATGGCTGCAGGGGTTTCGGTTATATATATCGGCATTTCAAATTCAAGGGACTGTTTATAAATATGAATGTAGTTCACTTGCAAAGTGAACTGAACAGCATTTTATTGTACCAGCATGTATTCTGGGAATAGCACAACTTAAA